>NC_069501.1:1222812499-1223109999 GCF_027579735.1 Bombina bombina
TGTTTGCTATGCGGAAACACTTCCTACGTCTGCACCTAACACCCTAACATGTACCCGAGTCTAAACACCCCTAGCCTTACACTTATTAACCCCTAATCTTCCGCCCCCGCTATCGCTGACACCTGCATATTATTATTAACCCCTAATCTGCCGCTCCGTAAACCGCCGCTACTTACATTATCCCTATGTACCCCTAATCTGCTGCCCTAACATCGCCGACCCCTATATTATATTTATTAACCCCTAATCTGCCCCCCACAATGTCGCCTCCACCTGCCTACACTTATTAACCCCTAATCTGCCAAGCGGACCTGAGCGCTACTATAATAAAGTTATTAACCCCTAATCCGCCTCACTAACCCTATAATAAATAGTATTAACCCCTAATCTGCCCTCCCTAACATCGCCGACACCTAACTTCAATTATTAACCCCTAATCTGCCGACTGGAGCTCACCGCTATTCTAATAAATGTATTAACCCCTAAAGCTAAGTCTAACACTAACACCCCCCTAACTTAAATATAATTTACATCTAACGAAATTAATTATCTCTTATTAAATAAATTATTCCTATTTAAAGCTAAATACTTACCTGTAAAATAAATCCTAATATAGCTACAATATAAATTATAATTATATTATAGCTATTTTAGGATTTATATTTATTTTACAGGCAACTTTGTAATTATTTTAACCAGGTACAATAGCTATTAAATAGTTAATAACTATTTAATAGTTACCTAGTTAAAATAATAACAAAATTACCTGTAAAATAAATCCTAACCTAAGTTACAATTAAACCTAACACTATACTATCATTAAATTAATTAAATAAAATATCTACAATTACCTACAATTAAACCTAACACTACACTATCAATACATTAATTAAATACAATATCTACAAATAACTACAATGAAATAAACTAACTAAAGTACAAAAAATAAAAAAGAACTAAGTTACAAAAAATAAAAAAATATTTACAAACATAAGGAAAATCTTACAACAATTTTAAACTAATTACACCTACTCTAAGCCCCCTAAGCCCTCATCGGATGAAGATAGAAGATGCCGCTTGGAAGATGATGGTTGCCGGTCCGGATCTACTCTTCTTCCCGGATAGGATGAAGACTTTGGAGCCTCTTCTGGACCTCTTCAGCCGCCGGAAGATGAATGTCTAGCCCCCGCTTGGGTTGGATGAAGATTTTGGAGCCAGGACGGATCGGTGAACCTGGTATGGTGAAGACAAGGTAGGATGATCTTCAGGGGCTTAGTTTTAGGTTTATTTAAGGGGGGTTTGGGTTAGATTAGGGGTATGTGGGTGGTGGGTTGTAATGTTGGGGGGGGGGTATTGTATGTTTTTTTTACAGGCAAAAGAGCTGAACTTCTTGGGGCATGCTGGTTAGGTAAAAGAGCTTTGAACTTTAGTAATTTAGAATAGGGTAGGGCATTTTTTATTTTGGGGGGCTTTGTTATTTTATTAGGGGGCTTAGAGTAGGTATAATTAGTTTAAAATGGTTGTAATATTTTTCTTATGTTTGTAAATATTTTTTTATTTTTTGTAACTTAGTTCTTTTTTATTTTTTGTACTTTAGTTAGTTTATTTCATTGTAGTTATTTGTAGATATTGTATTTAATTAATGTATTGATAGTGTAGTGTTAGGTTTAATTGTAGGTAATTGTAGATATTGTATTTAATTAATGTATTGATAGTGTAGTGTTAGGTTTAATTGTAGGTAATTGTAGGTATTGTATTTAATTAATTTATTGATAGTGTAGTGTTAGGTTTAATTGTAACTTAGGTTAGGATTTATTTTACAGGTAAATTTGTAATTATTTTAACTATTTTAGCTATGAAATAGTTCTTAACTATTTAATAGCTATTGTACCTGGTTAAAATAAATACAAAGTTACCTGTAAAATAAATATTAATCCTAAAATAGCTATAATATAATTATAATTTATGTTGTAGCTATATTAGGATTTATTTTACAGGTAAGTATTAAGCTTTAAATATGAATAATTTATTTAATAAGAGTTAATTAATTTCGTTAGATTAAAATTATATTTAATTTAGGGGGGTGTTAGTGTTAGGGTTAGACTTAGCTTTAGGGGTTAATACATTTATTAGAATAGCGGCGAGATTCGGTCGGCAGATTAGGGGTTAATAATTGAAGTTAGGTGTCGGCGATGTTAGGGAGGGCAGGTTAGGGGTTAATAAATATAATATAGGGGTCGGCGGTGTTAGGGGCAGCAGATTAGGGGTACATAGCTATAATGTAGCTGGCGGCTCTTTGTGGTCGGCAGATTAGGGGTTAATTATTGTAGGTAGGTGGCGGCGACGTTGTGGGGGGCAGGTTAGGGGTTAATAAATATAATATAGGGGTCGGCGATGTTAGGGCAGCAGATTAGGGGTACATAGGGATAATGTAGCTGGCGGCGGCGTGCGGATGGCAGATTAGGGGTTAATAAGTGTAGGTAGCTGGCGGCGACGTTGTGGGGGGCAGATTAGGGGTTAATAAATATAATATAGGGGTTGGCGGTGTTAGGGGCAGCAGATTAGGGGTACATGAGGATAACGTAGGTGGCGGTCGGCAGATTAGGGGTTCAAAAAATTAAATCGAGTTGCGGCGATGTGGGGGGACCTCGGTTTAGGGGTACATAGGTAGTTTATGGGTGTTAGTGTACTTTAGAGTACAGTAGTTAAGAGCTTTATGAACCGGCGTTAGCCCAGAAAGCTCTTAACTACTGACTTTTTTTCTGCGGCTGGAGTTTTGTCGTTAGAGTTCTAACGCTCACTTCAGACACGACTCTAAATACCGGAGTTAGAAAAATCCCATTGAAAAGATAGGATACGCAATTTACGTAAGGGGATCTGCGGTATGGAAAAGTCGCGGCTGAAAAGTGAGCGTTAGACCCTATTTTGAGTGACTCCAAATACCGGAGGTAGCCTAAAACCAGCGTTAGGAGCCTCTAACGCTGGTTTTCACGGCTACCGCCCAACTCTAAATCTAGCCGTTATTAAGCCAAAAATTGATTTAAAAATTGATTTTCATCCAGAATTGTCGGATCTTTGGGCAGTGCCACAGACAATGTAGAATATCTGCTTTTTCAGCTCTGCATTTGTTGCATTTACACCTTAATTCTATCTTTGCCCATTTGTTTATTCTATCAGGAGTTATATAATAATTATTCAATAGTTTACATTGTGATTCCCTTCAGCTACACACTGCCGTAGCAGCTTCCAGATTGGAGAGACATTTTTTAATATCATATATCTGAATCTGTGGGAAAAATGTATGTACATACGCCTAGATTTAGAGTTCTGCTGCCAAAGGGGTGCGTTAGCTACGCTGGCTTTTTTCTGGCCGCACCTTTTAAATACCGCTGGTATTTAGAGTTCACAGAATGGCTGCGTTAGGCTCCAAAAAAGGAGCGTAGAACATATTTACCGCAACTTCAACTCTCGATACCAGCGGTGCTTACGGACGCGGCCAGCTTCAAAAACGTGCTCGTGCACAAATTCCCCCATAGAAAAAAATGGGGCTGTTTGAGCTGAAAAAAAAAACTAACACCTGCAAAAAAGCCGCGTTCAGCTCCTAACGCAGCCCCATTGTTTGCTATGGGGAAACACTTCCTACGTCTGCACCTAACACTCTAACATGTACCCCGAGTCTAAACACCCCTAACCTTACACTTATTAACCCCTATTCTGCCACCCCCGCTATCGCTGACCCCTGCATATTATTTTTAACCCCTAATCTGCCGCTCCGTAAACCGCCGCTACTTACATTATCCCTATGTACCCCTAATCTGCTGCCCCTAACACCGCTGACCCCTATATTATATTTATTAACCCCTAATCTGCCGACCCCAACGTCGCCTCCACCTAACTACACTTATTAACCCCTAATCTGCCGACCGGACCTGAGCGCTACTATAATAAATGTATTAACCCCTAATCCGCCTCACTCCCGCCTCAATAACCCTATAATAAATAGTATTAACCCCTAATCTTCCCTCCCTAACATCGCCGACACCTAACTTCAATTATGTCTAACTACATAAGGATAACGTAGGTAGCGGCGCTTTGCGGTCGGCAGATTAGGGGTTAATTATTGTAGGTAGCTGGCGGCGACGTTGTGGGGGGCAGGTTAGGGGTTAATAAATATAATATAGGGGTCGGCGGTGTTAGGGGCAGCAGATTAGGGGTACATAAGTATAACGTAGGTGGCGGTCGGCAGATTAGGGGTTAAAAAAATTTAATAGAGTGGCAGCGATGTGGGGGGACCTCGTTTTAGGGGTACATAGGTAGTTTATGGGTGTTAGTGTACTTTAGAGCACAGTAGTTAAGAGCTTTATAAACCAGCGTTAGCCCAGAAAGCTCTTAACTACTGACTTTTTTCTGCGGCTGGAGTTTTGTCGTTAGATTTCTAACGCTCACTTCAGCCAAGACTCTAAATACCGGCGTTAGAAAGATCCCATTGAAAAGATATGATACGCAATTGACGTAAGGGGATCTGCGGTATGGAAAAGTCACGGCTGAAAAGTGAGCGTTAGACCCTTTAATGACTGACTCCAAATACCAGAGGGCGGTAAAAACCAGCGTTAGGAGCCTCTAACGCTGGTTTTGACGGCTACCGCCGAACTCTAAATCTAGGCCATAGATTTTAATATTCTCCAGATGTATTGCCCCTGATTTTGCCAATAGCAAGTTATACCAAACTGAAATAGATCTCTTTCCTGCTTTATACAATTTAAGTCCTGCCTCTATTTCCTGCCAACCCCAATCTGTATCAACTGATTGACATAGTTGGTAGAAATAGCTCTTACTCTGGAGGTATGCATAGAAATTTTTTGACGACAGCTGGTATTTTTGTGCCATTTCTGCAAATGCTTGTATAAATACTGAACCCTCTTGCTTGAGCTGAGACCAATTTATTAGTCCTTTCTCTCTCCAAACTTTAAATATCGGTTCATATAAACCCGGACTAAAATCAGGCATGCCCACTATAGGGCAGTAATTAGAAATAGGAAATTGTTTATTCAAGGTGGTACAGTATTTCTGCCAAGCTATTATGATATTCTTAATAGTTATCAGTCCACTAACATTATTAGGAATTACTTTTTTTTCCGTATGTAGGATTGCCTTGAGATCAAATGGAGTTATTAATTCTGACTCCAGCTTGTAATACGTGACATAATCTCCCTCCACTAGCCAATCTACAGCAAATTTAACCATTGCCACCAGGTTATACTCTTTGAGGCATGGAAGTGCAAGGCCCCCTTCTTGTCTACGTTGCACCAATCTATTTATTGCCAAACGAGGTTTGGCATTATTCCATAAGAATTGTGCTATTGATTTATTGTACTTTTGAAGATCTGTCTTTACTATAAATAGTGGTAGGTTCTGTAGTAGGAACAGGATTTTAGGAAATACAATTGTTTTAATTACCATTATCTTTGCCGATAGTTATAAGTTATATCTACTACATTTTGCTAGTTCCTGAGGCAATCTCTCGAAAACATTTTCATAATTTATTTTATACCAATCCTTTGTGTTTTTACTAATGTACAATCCTAAGTACTTTAACTGTTCTACCTCTTGGAATCCATGTTCAGAGAAACTCTTGTTATTTTTTTGTATCCAGAGTAGTTCAGATTTTTTCATATTCATTTTGTAACCAGAGAATTTACTATAAACACCTATTATATTTAAACATTTCGGTATACTTTACAGTATTATTTAAAAACAGAATTATATTATCGGCGTATAATTACATTTTTAGGTTATGTTTACCAATTCTAGCACCTATTAATTCCTGTATCAACAAAATTGCCAGTGGCTCAAGTGATATGTTAAATAAAAGTGGCGACAATGGGCAGCCTTGCCTCGTCCCCTTCTGTAACGTTTTATAATGGGATAGTTCCGAGTTCACTAAAAGTTGCGACCTGGGTTTGTTGTAAATTAGTTTAGTTAAGTTGAGTAAGTTTCCTTGTAAGCCACATTTATCTAGTGCTGTGAATAGGTGGTCCCATGTAATAGCGTCAAAAGCTTTTTCTGCATCTATTGCGAGGAGAGCCAGGTCTCCTTCAAGTTGTTTCCTATGTCCAAGATTTTTATTGTAATAATAATCTAATGTTACCAGTATGCGTCTAATATTTCTTACTACGTTTCTACCAGGCATGAATCCTGCCTGATCCTGATGTATGACCTCCCCAAGGGCTTTTTTAAGTCTCTCTGCAATTATTGCCATCATCAACAACTTGTAATCTACATTCAACAGAGAGATTGGTCTATATAACCCTAGTTCCTTTCGGTTTTTACCTTTCTTATAAATAAGTGTAATAATCGAGTCAGTGAAATAATTTGACTGTTTATTATTATTAACATAGTACTCATTGAATAATTTCTCTAATGTATCTACTATGTTTAATCTAATGCTTTTATAAAATTCAGCCGATAGCCCATCTGGCCCCGGTGCTTTATTGTTTTTCAACTTTTTAATGGCCGTGGAAATTTCACTTTCTGATATTCTTTGGTTAATTTTGTTAAGTGACTCGCTTGAGATTTTGGGTACTTTGATTTTTTTCCAAAATTCTTTTTTTGCACTTTCATCGATTACTTCACTAGCATAGAGTTTTTGGTAGTATTTAAAAAATGCATGTCTAACTTCAGATGCCTGAGTGTGGTGTTTATCTCCTTCCCTTATATTAGAAATTATATTCCTGTTATTTTTTACTTTACCTAATTTTGCCAGATACCCAGCAGAAATACCGTGTGGACCTTGGAACAGAGATTTATTTTTTAATTCTTCCAATGCCCAATTCTGTTTTAGAAAGATTTCTCTTTCCACCTTTGCCTTCTTATATTTATCCCATGTAGATATCTGAGGATTGCTTAAATAGAGGTAATGGGGGGTAGTTATCAACGTAATGGAAGAAGGGGATGGATACAGCGCCAAAGGCCTAGGGGTGGATATACAAACTGCCACTAAGTAAAAGTACAGATTTATTACAATCAGATAAAAAACAATAAATGACAATAAATAGTTAAATGAAATAAAATCAAATGATGGTATATATAAAAAATTAGCAATAGGTCTAGAAAGTAAGCTAGCTACGTATACAATATAGACCAAATATTTGAAATTCCTTAAACGGAGAATCTAAAAGCAATAAATTAGTCTCAAACGCAGAGACTATCTGAAATACTGATAATCAAAGAGGTGTAAGAATATCTATGACTGACCATGCCAGCTAAGCACTCAAAGGTAGTGGAGAAGCTGAAAATGGGGCTGCTGGTCAGATGATAAAGTGTGTCAGTTATGGATCCATAATATAGTGTGCAAAGTTAGTGAAATGACAGGGAGGTGCGTGTAGGATGTTGTAAGTGAACCCAAATACAGAACAAGTCGTATAGGGCTTTACACACACACCCCCCAGAACAAAAAATGGGTCATGATGCCACGACCAAATCAGAGAGTCTAAATATCGCACACATTGACCTAGCTATATTAACACATGCTGAGTCTATGACAGTGATCTTTAAATGAACACCACATTTCTGCTTTTCCCGATTTAATATATAAAGGCGGTCCAAATAGCGAATTTACGCTTTACTGACTTTATCTGTCCACTCCGAAAACCGGAAATGATGTAATGTCTGTGTAACAGATGCATCTAAAATTGACAATACAAATTGTGTTCAAACAAAATCTGCAATCAAGTTCTAACTGGCGATGTAGCTAAATAGAGGTAGGCTGAACTGATCACCTCTATGCAGTCTGTAAACCGGAAATGTCTGTTTATATTGATGCATTCAATAATATGCAGTTAATAGAGGCAGGCTGAACTGATCACCTCTATCCAGTCCATAAACCGGAAATTATGTAACGTCTGTTTATATTGATGCACCCAATAATATGCAGCAGAACATCACCGGGAGCGACATTACGATCCTAGCTTATGTATTACACGGAATAAATAAAGCATATTAGAAGTTAAATACAATTTGTTTATATATAATCCCTATTTTTCACATCTGATGATTATCTTATGATAAAGGGATCACAATTTAAAACGTATAGCGAAACCGGAAGTGGAATGTTTGTAAGCCACATCCGGTCACTCAATTGAAACCCCTATTTATGATGCTTTGCTTACCACTGGATCAGTCTTGAGAAAGGTCTATTGAGGACCGAAACGCGTAGACCCTTTGGTAAGCATCTTTCTACTGTGATTATTATATTTTTTACTGTGTTACGCTATGTTTTATATCTGGGTTACAGGAATCAACTAGGGACGTTACAAGGAGCAGCTGATTGCCACAAAGTCATATTTGGATCCCGGGTTTTTTCTTGTACACCACTTATTACTTTTTGATTTGACAACACTTGGATTACAAATTAACTATTGTTTTTACTATTTTTTCACTAACATTATTCTTTGCCACCCTTTGTGGAACATCAGTTTTGGATTTGTTACACCAAAAATTTTTTTTTTTTTTTTTTTTTGGAGCTGTGTCTGACTTTTTTGGAGTTGTGTCAGAGTCTCCTGTGTTATTAGTAACCACTCGGCATTCATATGGGACATTAACCACTCCCCACCAAGGTCTCCCCTTAATATACTATTTCTGTATTTTTCTTGTTAGTTTTTTATTTTTCTTATTGTGTTTTGCATTGGAGTGTTTTATCCAATTATTTGTTTTTTATGCATTTGTACCACGACTTGTTCTGTATTTGGGTTCACTTACAACATCCTACACGCACCTCCCTGTCATTTCACTAACTTTGCACACTATATTATGGATCCATAACTGACACACTTTATCATCTGACCAGCAGCCCCATTTTCAGCTTCTCCACTACCTTTGAGTGCTTAGCTGGCATGGTCAGTCATAGATATTCTTACACCTCTTTGATTATCAGTATTTCAGATAGTCTCTGCGTTTGAGACTAATTTATTGCTTTTAGATTCTCCATTTAAGGAATTTCAAATATTTGGTCTATATTGTATACGTAGCTAGCTTACTTTCTAGACCTATTGCTAATTTTTTATATATACCATCATTTGATTTTATTTCATTTAACTATTTATTGTCATTTATTGTTTTTTATCTGATTGTAATAAATCTGTACTTTTACTTAGTGGCAGTTTGTATATCCACCCCTAGGCCTTTGGCGCTGTATCCATCCCCTTCTTCCATTACTTAAACTCTTGTGGGGGGAGGTTAGACCCCCCTTTATGGTTTACAGCTTAGGGAGTTCTTAGCGCTAGATTACCACACCCTTTATCCATTGGGTAGTTATCAACGTGTCAACTTTCCTGCCTTCACCGGCCCAATACGCCCGCCTAAGCTCGCCTACC
Organism: Bombina bombina; assembly: GCF_027579735.1. Taxonomy (NCBI): domain Eukaryota; kingdom Metazoa; phylum Chordata; class Amphibia; order Anura; family Bombinatoridae; genus Bombina; species Bombina bombina. The sequence continues at coordinate 1,222,821,871 of NC_069501.1, forward strand.
ATCTCCGCCGCGAACCTGAAAAAATTCGCCTAAGTTATCAATAAATCTGTCAAAAAGCCGCGCACCAAGTACGGGGCGATGAGCAGCGGACTGTGATAGTTATCACTCATCCGATCTCGCTGCTCTTCGGCTTTTTTACAGCTTTATTGCTAGCCTGTCACTAAGCACCCACACTAAACTACACTGTTCTGCCCCCTATACCGGCACCCCCGGAGCCCCCCGCAACTCAATAAAGTTACTAACCCCTAAACCGCATCTCCTAGACCCCACCGCAACTCTTATAAATGTATTAACCCCTAAACCGCTGCTCCCGGACACCGCCGCAACCTACATTATACCTAGTAACCCCTATCCTGCCCTCCCTATACCGCCGCCCTCTATAATAAAGTTATTAACCCCTATCCTGCTGATCCCGCACCTCGCCGCAACGAAATAAATAGTTTAACCCCTAAACCGCTGCTCCCGGACCCTGCCGCAACCTATATTAAACTTATTAACCCCTAATCTGCCCCCCTACACCGTCGCCGCCTATAATAAATGTATTAACCCCTATCCTGCCCCCCACTACACCGCCGCCACTGTAATAAATTTATTAACCCCTAAACCTAAGTCTAACACTAACCCTAACACCCCCCCTAACTTAAATATTAATTAAATAAATCTAAATAATATTTCTATTATTAACTAAATTAATCCTATTTAAAACTAAATACTTACCTTTAAAATAAACCCTAATATAGCTACAATATAAATAATAATTATATTGTAGCTATCTTAGGATTTATTTTTATTTTATAGGTAACTTTCAATTTATTTTAACTAGGTACAATAGCTATTAAATAGTTATTAACTATTTAATAGCTACCTAGCTAAAATAAAGAGAAATTTACCTGTAAAATAAAAACTAACCTAAGTTACAATTACACCTAACACTACACTATCATTAAATAAATTCTTCCTATTTAAAACTAAATACTTACCTGTAAAATAAACCCTAAGATAGCTACAATGTAATTAATAATTACATTGTAGCTATTTTAGGATTTATATTTATTTTACAGGTAACTTTGTATTTATTTTAGCTAGTTAGAATAGTTATTAAATAGTTATTAACTATTTAATAACTACCTAGCTAAAAGAAATACAAAATTACCTGTAAAATAAATCCTAACCTAAGTTACAATTAAACCTAACACTACACAATCATTACATTAATTAAATAAATTAACTACAAATAACTACAATTAAATACAATTACATAAACTAACTAAAGTACAAAAAATAAAAAAAGCTAAGTTACAAAAAATAAAAAAAATAAGTTACAAACATTTAACAAATATTACAACAATTTTAAGCTAATTACACCTAATCTAAGCCCCCTAATAAAATAATAAAGCCCCCCAAAATAAAAAAATTCCCTACCCTATTCTACATTAAAAAAGTTCAAAGCTCTTTTACCTTACCAGCCCTTAAAAGGGCCTTTTCTGGGGCATGCCCCAAAGAAAACTGCTCTTTTGCCTGTAAAAGAAAAATACACCCCCCCCAACATTAAAACCCACCACCCACATACCCCTAATCTAACCCAAACCCCCCTTAAAAAAACCTAACACTAATCCCCTGAAGATCATCCTACCTTGAGTCGTCTTCACTCAGCCGAGCCACCGATGGAACTGAAGAGGAGATCCGGAGCGGCATAAGTGATCCTCCAAGGGGCGCTGAAGAAGTCTTCCATCCGATGAAGTGATCCTCCAGGCGGCGCTGAAGAAGTCTTCCATCCGGGCGATGTCATCTTCCAAGCGGCGCTGAAGAAGTCTTCCATCCGGGCGATGTCATCTTCCAAGCGGGGTCTTCAATCTTCATTCCGCCGACGCGGAACATCCTTCTTTCCCGACGGACTACCGATGAATGAAGGCTCCTTTAAGGGACGTCATCCAAGATGGCGTCCCTTCAATTCCGATTGGTTGATAGGATTCTATCAGCCAATCGGAATTAAGGTAGGAAAAATCTGATTGGCTGATTGAATCAGCCAATCAGATTGAAGTTCAATCCGATTGGCTGATCCAATCAGATTGAGCTCGCATTCTATTGGTTGATCGGAACAGCCAATAGAATGCAAGCTCAATGTGATTGGCTGATTGGATCAGCCAATCGGATTGAACTTCAATCTGATTGGCTGATTCAATCAGCCAATCAGATTTTTCCTACCTTAATTCCGATTGGCTGATAGAATCCTATCAGCCAATCGGAATTGAAGGGACGCCATCTTGGATGACGTCCCTTAAAGGAGCCTTCATTCGTCGGTAGTCCGTCGGGAAAGAAGATTGAAGACCCCGCTTGGAAGATGGCATTGCCCGGATGGAAGACCACTTCAGCGCCGCTTGGAAGATGACATCGCCCGGATGGAAGACTTCTTCAGCGCCGCCTGGAGGATCACTTCATCGGATGGAAGACTTCTTCAGCGCCCCTTGGAGGATCACTTATGCCGCTCCGGATCTCCTCTTCAGTTCCATCGGTGGCTCAGCTGAGTGAAGACGACTCAAGGTAGGATGATCTTCAGGGGATTAGTGTTAGGTTTTTTTAAGGGGGGTTTGGGTTAGATTAGGGGTATGTGGGTGGTGGGTTTTAATGTTGGGGGGTGTATTTTTCTTTTACAGGCAAAAGAACAGTTTTCTTTGGGGCATGCCCCACAAAAGGCCCTTTTAAGGGCTGGTAAGGTAAAAGAGCTTTGAGCTTTTTTAATGTAGAATAGGGTAGGGAATTTTTTTATTTTGGGGGGCTATGTTATTTTATTAGCGGGCTTAGATTAGGTGTAATTAGCTTAAAATTGTTGTAATATTTGTTAAATGTTTGTAACTTATTTTTTTTATTTTTTGTAACTTAGCTTTTTTTATTTTTTGTACTTTAGTTAGTTTATGTAATTGTATTTAATTGTAGTTATTTGTAGTTAATTTATTTAATTAATGTAATGATAGTGTAGTGTTAGGTTTAATAGTAATTTAGGTTAGGATTTATTTTACAGGTAATTTTGTATTTCTTTTAGCTAGGTAGTTATTAAATAGTTAATAACTATTTAATAACTATTCTAACTAGCTAAAATAAATACAAAGTTACCTATAAAATAAATATAAATCCTAAAATAGCTACAATGTAATTATTAATTACATTGTAGCTATCTTAGGGTTTATTTTACAGGTAAGTATTTAGTTTTAAATAGGAAGAATTTATTTAATGATAGTGTAGTGTTAGGTGTAATTGTAACTTAGGTTAGTTTTTATTTTACAGGTAAATTTCTCTTTATTTTAGCTAGGTAGCTATTAAATAGTTAATAACTATTTAATAGCTATTGTACCTAGTTAAAATAAATTGAAAGTTACCTATAAAATAAAAATAAATCCTAAGATAGCTACAATATAATTATTATTTATATTGTAGCTATATTAGGGTTTATTTTAAAGGTAAGTATTTAGTTTTAAATAGGATTAATTTAGTTCATAATAGAAATATTATTTAGATTTATTTAATTAATATTTAAGTTAGGGGGGTGTTAGGGTTAGTGTTAGACTTAGGTTTAGGGGTTAATAAATTTATTACAGTGGCGGCGGTGTAGGGGGGGCAGGAGAGGGGTTAATAAATGTATTATAGGTGGCGACGGTGTAGGGGGGGGCAGATTAGGGGTTAATAATTTTAATATAGGTTGCGGTGGGGTCTGGGAGCGGCGGTTTAGGGGTTAAACTATTTATTTAGTTGTGGCGAGGTGCGGGATCGGCAGTATAGGGGTTAATAACTTTATTATAGAGGGCGGCGGTATAGGGGGGTAGGATAGGGGTTACTAGGTATAATGTAGGTTGCGGCGGTGTCCGGGAGCGGCGGTTTAGGGGTTAATACATTTATTATAGTTGCGGCGGTGTCAGGGAGCGGCGGTTTAGGTGGTAATAACTTTATTTAGTTGCGGCGGTGTAGGGGGGGCAGATTAGGGGTGTTTAGACTCGGGGTACATGTTAGGGTGTTAGGTGTAGACAGCTCCCATAGAAATCAATGGGATGTCTGGCAGCAGCGAACTTGTACTTTCACTATGGTCAGACTCCCATTGATTCTTATGGGATCCGCCGCCTCCAGGGCGGCGGATTGAAAACCAGGTACGCTGGGCCGGAAAAGTGCCGAGCGTACCTGCTAGTTTTTTGATAACTAGCAAAAGTAGTCAGATTGTGCCGCACTTGTGTGCGGAACATCTGGAGTGACGTAAGAATCGATCTGTGTCGGACTGAGTCGGTCTCTAGCCTTTGATAACTAAGGCGAATCAGCCTCGCCACAAATACGCTGCGGAATTCCAGCGTATTTGAGGTTGACGGCTTGATAACTACCCCCCAATATGTGTTCTTTAATTGGTTTGCTAACTGTAATTCACGGGACTTAATCTTTTTTTTTAGCTTAGACATGTATGCTACAATCTCTCGGCGGAGTACAGCCTTCCCTGCTTCCCATAGAATATCAGGCTTTTCAGAAAAGGTACGATTATCTCTTATAAAAAATTTTCAAAGCTTTGGCTAACCAGTTACAGAATCTGCTATTATAACTCATATATTTTGGAAAACAAAAATTATTTTTATATGATGTCTTTCTAAGCTTTATTTTTAATCCTATAATAGCATGGTCTGATAAGAGGATCTCATTAATTGAGGATTCTACATCACACTTGAGTATAGATTTACAAACCAAGAATAAATCTATTCGGGAGAAATTTTAAATGCTCTTGATTCACAAGAATAGTTACGCTCGTCTGGATGTTGTGTCCTCCAGATGTCATGTACTTCTAATACTTTTAGGAAGTTTTTCAATAATTTGGATTCTTGTCTATATACTTGCGTATTTATCTGCCTGAATCTATCAATAGCAGGGTTCGGAGCCATATTAAAATCTCCTGTGATTAACAGGTTTTGTCCATGCAGTGGAAATAATTGTTTTTCCCTATTGCTCCAGAATTCTTTATCATGTTTATTTGGGCCATATAGATTACAGAAAGACCAGACAGTTTTATTTATTCGTAGCTGAATTATAATATAGAGGCCTTCTGAGTCAAGTTCGCTTTTAATTATCTCATATTCCAAGTTTCTATGAAACAAAATCGCTATGCCCCTACTGCGTTTTTCACATGGTGTTGCAATAATTTCCTTTAACCAGTTAACCTTAAGTTTTTCTATTTCTGAGGCTTTTAGGTGAAGTTCTTGTGGGAACATAATATCTGCTTTCTGTTTTTTAAGTAGCTTGAGAATATTTTTCCTCTTAATTGGGGAGGTGACCCCCCCACATTCCATGACACTAGATTGACTCTATCCATACTTGATTAAAAACCTGTTTATATCTAAATGATCTAAAAGGCAGTATAATAGCAAAGAAGGAGGGGGGGAGGAGAGAGATTGAGGGAGATACGGGGGGATAAACTCCCCCCCTAAGACATACAACAAGGGGTCCGGGGAACCTTCTCCCACGGATCTCCCACACACTGATAAAAGAAGAAAACACATTATACATGACCAGCAAATAGAACAAGTAATCTTTCTTTTCAGTATACATATTACCATATTACTAATTAAGCTTGTTATATAAAAAATTAAAAAAAAAAGAAACTCTTTAGTCTAGCTTGCTCAACATCTATGTTGTGCCCTTCAAGTTCCTGTACTTATCTTCTGCTGCCTGCTGTTTGTGTCTTTTTTGTTAACAGTTCTAAGTTATTTTCTAAGAAGAAAATTTTGGCTTCTTCACAGTTATTTAGGATCAAATTATTTCCCTCTGTGTCTTCTACCACTATTCTAGCCGGGTATCTTAAACTGGCCTTGTATTTATTCTTTATTAGGGATGTACAAAAAGGTGCCATGGATTTTCACTTGGATGCCGTTTCCATGGAATAATCCTGAAATAAATATACTTGAGTAGAGCCTATGAAAAATGGGTTATGATTTCTATATGCTCGCATTATTTCCACTTTCTCTTGAAAATTTAAATATTTTACCATGACCATTCTTGGCCTTGTATATCCATCCTGATATTTAATACTAGAACCAGTTCTGTGTGCTCTTTCTACTTGCAATTTACCATTTTGTATTGACATCCCTAGTAAATTTGGTAATGTTATAGCCGCGAATGTAATTAGATCCTTATATTCGTTGCCCTCAGGTAACCCTACAATACGTATATTACTTCGTCTAGACCTATATTTAAAGTATTCAATTTACTTTGCAAGATTTTTATTATATCTGTAGTTTCTTTGTTGGATATCTCTTGGGTATAAGCATCCTCCAGGTTCGAGACCCGCGTCTCGACTTCAGACAGACGCTGTGCAAACTGTCTGACTTCTGCTGTGAGGCCGCTAATCTCTTTTCTTATTGTTTCAAATTGAGGCATTATCATATTGGCCATTTGGTCAATTATTGTTTGGGAGTCAAATGTATGATTCATTTAAATCTAGTACAGAATATAGGGGGCTTTGACTTTACTCAATCCTCTATAGCCTTTGGTATAGGCCGGATATAGATATATATGAATTAACCTCAAATAGAGAAAGATATAAATATAAAGATATATATTGCTTAATGTAAAAGACACTAAGTGTGGTAATCAAATCATAAATAGACTACAACCTCCTAAGAGAAAGATAGAGATGGAGTAGTATACAATATTAGTATTATTCAGGTGAAATAATGTGAATAAACAAAAGATTTATCGCACAACCTCCTAAGAGAAAGATATAAAAATATTGTTGCACAAGTGTCAAATCCTAAGCATGTAGCCTCTCAATATGATATAGACATGATTAAAACAGTGATATGATAGTGAAAAGTCTCTAGTATTATGTACTGAAAGTCTCTGGAGTGAAGATCAAGGCAGCTATCTGTAGAGATCCAGACCGGGATCCAAAGCAGCAATCTACAAAGATAAAAGAAGACAGATGCGCCACATGGCCCAATATTGTTTGGTCCAAAAATATATATTGAGATGTGCGTAGATTGAACTCACATTTATTAAAGCACCTCAGTTAGTGCTATAGAGACAGTCTGGGATCTCTAGCAGTCACCCAGGGGACCAAACTCCGGTAATAGTGTGTTGTCTGTATCAAATGACAAAAAAGACAAGGTGCCTATATGGCCTATTATTGTCTAAGCAAAAATTGCAGGATATTGAGATAAGATGGTACTCACAATAGTTGTAGCATCTCCTTTGATGCTATAGAGGCAGGATGGGATCAATATGGTCACCCACCAGACTTTAACCAAAGGCTCACTGGATACAGATGAAGGTAGAACCACCATTCGTCAGGATTACCAGGATAAGATGTGTCCTCTCACACAGAGGAATAGCAGGCCAGCAAACAATGAATAGCAAGTGTTCCAGATATATATAAAAGTTTTATTAAAATCATAAAAACAGGGCAACGCGTTTCTCAGCTCTAGGCTGTTTAATCAGGCTTCATAAAAACATTTGAGAACACTTGCTATATATACACTTTAGATCTAATTAGTCTAAATCAAAATCACATGGTAATGGGAGGAGTCCAAGATGCAGATAAAGCACTATTGGCCCATTTTGTTGCAAAAAGTCACACACCCATTGGCAGATATATGAGTAAATAAATAAACAAACCTAATCAAATAACAATATTCAGATATAAAGTTGTCATATAACTTAATAACAATTTGTATAAAAAGATCAACCATAATCAGTATAAGTCATCATAAACCATCTCAGGATATATATAGAATAAACTGATAACTTTCATGTCATGTTTGATATTATTTGACAGTAAGTATGATATTATTTAACAACAGTAGTCCAAAACAGTTCATACTCAGATGAATGTGTAAAAATAAAATAAAATAAAAATGCCCCTAGATTGTATAGGGCCATATTGTGTAATCACTTCTACAAATGTAAGAGGCCTCTATGGCGTACGAGTTCAACCCCCCCCAAATATATACCCACAATAGTAATTAATACAAGTTATTATTTCATCTAAATGAGCTAATAATAACTAACCTTAATAGATCATACAATTTTTGAATAATGTAATGTTTACTTACAGCGTGATCAGTTTGCTACATTGATACTAAAAAGTTGGCGTGTATACATGCTCATTGCGCATGTCTTAGGAGGAACTGTCTATCGGATCAAATTCACTTTAATGGTTAGCGTAAGTGATAAGGCTTAGGGGAATACAAGTTGAAGATTGAATTTGTCAAATAGTATCGTACTATCAGGCGTTCAAGCAAAGTCATTTTATGATCGCTTGGATCTAAGTTATGCTAATATGCCTGATGTGGAGTGTAAGGCAGAGGTTTATTATCCAATGACAACTAACCTATTTCAGTCACACCCATTAGCTATTACGTTAGACACCGGGATTGGATGCAAGTGTTTGTTGTCAGAGTATCACAGTGCGTAATGGGGCGGATCAGAGTGGTGTCAACCCTAATTAGTATACGCTTATCCTCAATACTGAGAAATACGTAACAGTATGTTAATAGGGGGCGTGTTGCTGTTACAAACGTCATTCGTGACATATTGACAGTATGTAAACATCCTACAAGTGAATAATACTAACTGATTGGTCTTTTAAAATGGGTATAAGGCCAGAATAATTAAACAATTCATATAGATAAGCCACATAGTACTATATGTACATGTATCAGAGTGACTATGTAAAAAATATATGAGTGATAATAGATAGAGTATGATCGATAGAGACAGATTAGTCTCTATGTACAATGTTATAAAATATTCGCTATGTATGTGTCGGATAGGTCAGAATATGTGTAGTATAAAACTAATTAACTGTTTTAGTCAAAGATGTTATAGAATTAATCGATGCCTTATTATAAGGAGATATACTCGTCAATATTTAATATATATATCATTTATATTTACTTGTAAAGACAAACACGCTATCTTTGCACATATATTTGATAGACCAAGGTGAAGAAGAAATATTATTTTAAACTAAAAACATTCATAAAAACATAAGTGTATGGTGCTAAAGTGCTGAGTGTATGGATAATATCAATAATATATTGTGACATCTGCGGGATAGTAATTGTTTCATTTTAATCTTGGTAATATATAAGATGAACCTGATATCAGAGTAGATATACAAACATCCATTGGGGACCTTGGATGTTTTTCTATCTAGCTGATACCAGTGGAGTTTAGTGATTAACTGTATAGTGACCCATAAGTGATGTAAGAGAGTGAATAAGAATTTAGTATATATAATGACTTGTATGGACAGTAGATGTGATATACTACTTTGCTGATGATTATATAAGAAACAGCTGATGCTGTGTCAATTAAATAGGAAATAAGAATGTGGTGTATATAGTATGTGTAATACATATACACCCAAACAATATGTGTTTGGAGGTGTGCAGTCACGTGTGACATTAAAGGTAGTGACAGAACTACAAAGTGATAGCATATTTATGGGCTAATTTGAGGAGTATGTAATTCTAACTCAATAATAATATTTAGCCAGTAAAAAATATAATGTGCTACTTGCCTGATAATTATATAAGATACAATTAGTGTTGTCTCAGTGGGATAAAAAAGGGAGATGTGATGTCTGTGATCTATATAATACATATAAGCCAAAAACATAATGTGTTTGGAAGAGTGCTGTCTCATATGACAATAGAAGTGATACTGGGACTGATAAATGACAACATATTAAGTGTATGGGCTCTATTCAAGAGTCTGTGAGTCTAACTTCATAATATATATAGTATTAAACAGTAGAGTATATCTCATAAATCAAAAGTGGCTAGATCAACGCACTCATTGAGGCCATCAGGGGCTAATGTGTGTAATTTGTGAATCCGAAAGGTTTCTCTACGGCGCAAAGTCAACATGGGGTTGTGACTATTCCGAGATATCTGTTCAATAGGTAATATGGATAGTGATTTTAAACTACCTTTATGTGCATATGCGCAGTGTCTAGATAAACTGTGTTTCAGAAATTTCCTTTTAATGTTATATACATGTTCACTCCAACGTTTTCTGATGGTGCGCCCTGTGCGGCCCACATATTGGACCCCACAGTCACAGCTAATCAAATATACAACATACGTGGATTCACATGACATCCTTTTAGTGATTTTAAATACTTCACCTGTTTGATTAGAGGAAAAAGAGTTGGTTCCACTTTTAACTACTCTACACATGTTACATCTAGATTTCAAGCATTTGAAAAGCCCATATCTGGGCAGAAAATTGCCCAAGAAAGTGCTACTATGTCCTGGGTTTTGTGGGGGGCCCTTATTCTTGTCTCTAACAACTTTACTGGGAGCTAATTTTTTTTTTTTTTTGTGGGTGCTCTCCTATATACGAAACGTGGTTTAGAGGAGATATAGTTTTTGAGAAAAGGGTCATCACAAATTATTGGCCAGTGCTTGTGAATGATTCTTCTAATTTCTCTATACTGGTTACTATAACCTGTTATAAACAAAGGTGTTTTCAACATGTCAGAGGATTGTAGTTTCCCTTTTTTATTGTTATTTTTAGTAGATTTTAAATATTTATTTCTATCATCATTTAGTACTCTTAAATAACCCTTTTGTACAAGGTCTAATGGGTAACCCTTTTCCAGGAATCTATCTTTTAGTATAGCGGACTGCCCAATATATCTATCTAGCGTACTGCAATTGCGCCTAATGCGCCTGAACTGGCCATATGGCACATTCTTCTTCTTCCAACTATAGTAATGATTGCTCCTAAAGTTTAGGAAACTATTACAATCTACCTTTTTGAAAAAGGTTTCAGACATTATAGTGCCAGTTTCAGAGAAATATAGTAAAAGATCAAGGTATTCTATCCTTGTGGATTGAATATTACTTGTAAACTCAAGGCCAAACTCGTTGGAGTTTAAAGATGATGAATATCGGAGGGCCTCTTCATATGTTCCCCTAAAGATGAAGATGAGATCATCAATGTAATGGCCATAGAACACCAGACTCGCACCCATAGGAGACCCATAAACATGGGTCTCCTCAAATTTGCCCATATAAAGATTGGCAAAACTCCCATTACCATGTGATTTTGATTTAGACTAATTAGATCTAAAGTGTATATATAGCAAGTGTTCTCAAATGTTTTTTTGAAGCCTGATGAAACAGCCTAGAGCTGAGAAACGCGTTGCCCTGTTTTTATGATTTTAATAAAACTTTTATATATATCTGGAACACTTGCTATTCATTGTTTGCTGGCCTGCTATCCCTCTGTGTGAGAGGGCACATCTTATCCTGGTAATCCTGACGAATGGTGGTTCTACCTTCATCTGTATCCAGTGAGCCTTTGGTTAAAGTCTGGTGGGTGACCATATTGATCCCATCCTGCCTCTATAGCATCAAAGGAGATGCTACAACTATTGTGAGTACCATCTTATCTCAATATCCTGCAATTTTTGCTTAGACAATACTAGGCCATATAGGCACCTTGTCTTTTTTGTCATTTGATACAGACAACACACTATTACCGGAGTTTGGTCCCCTGGGTGACTGCTAGAGATCCCAGACTGCCTCTATAGCACTAACTGAGGTGCTTTAATAAATGTGAGTTCAATCTACGCACATCTCAATATATATTTTTGGACCAAACAATATTGGGCCATGTGGCGCATCTGTCTTCTTTTATCATTTAAATCTAATTTTTCCATGGAACTTTCCTGTAATGATTTTGTTTTTTTATCTTTTTTTACTGGCATAGCTGGTGATCTTGTTTTTACATTCGTGATGTACCTTTCCATGCCCTTTCAAAGTGAAATTTTGTTTTTATATACTCTGTAATATCCCAGACGGGGATAAAAAGGCGCGCTGTCAGATTTCAAAAATGGGGGGGGGGGGGGGAGGGATGGGAACATAGAACAGGGGCTGAAAATGTAATTCACGACAATATAATTGATATCAAAATGAAATACCGTGTCCCACTTATACTGTATGATCACAATGTTTATAGTCCATGTGTAAAAGGTCACTGCCGGGCATTTCCTGGCAGGGCAGCTCCTCTTGGTCCCAGAGAGCAGGGATGTCACTGTTATAAGATAAAAAAGGAAAAAGAGGGCGCCAAATAGCGTGATATCGTTTTCTTCAGAGTGAAAGATATTTAACACAAATATTGCACTTACCAGAAGGAATTGCACTGTACTCTGACCAGTGCAGTATCGCCTGCTGGCACTTTATTCATTTTATTCAGCTGCAAATAAATTTTCTTTAAGCATTAAGCAATATTTGAACTTTTACTGCAGCTGCAAATAAATTTCCTACAAGCTTTAGGCAGACATTAGAAATACATTAAGGACAAAACTATAAGACTCTATAACACTTATAGATAAGTAAAAAAATTCTTATATTTGTATCGATAATAAAAGTGAAATATATACAAATACAACAAATATATATATTAAATATAATAGGAACAATCCTAATTCATATATAAAAAGATTTATTCGATGTTACTTTTGCGCCCTGCAGACCAAATCCATTACAAGCATAATACACAAATCCCCTGCAGCACATCACAATAGCGAAATTAGTTTCTTTAAAAAGTTGTGACTTTTGATATATATACTACAAACTAGGATTTGATATTTATATATCTCTCTAAATTTGAATGAATAATGTTATTATATGACATGTAGACATCAGAAATATGTTGGTATATTTGAATATATCGAAAATACAAATATGTTAATACATAAAAGATATGTTCAACAAGATTTCCCAATATCTCTTGCATTTTAGAGATCTAAAATCATTGCACGCTACGAATGGAAACACACAGTTTTATATTTTTGAAACAACGATATGTACCTAGGATACTTTTTAATATTGATATTTCTGCTAACATTTTATTTGTTTAATATTGTTATAATTGTAACAGCTGGGGTTATAATGTTGACATCTCAGCTGTAGTCTTTTAGATGTATCTATTGGTTAGTTTCTAGTGACAACTTCCGTTTTTAATCAGTCAAATGTGTATATAATGTTGCAATTTAAAATGAAATCCATCTGCTTTGTATCTGATGAAAGGACCCTTTGTTGGTTGAGAAACGCATCATTAAAGCTCTTTTATTTAGTCCTGTCAAGTTTTAATAGTTACAACAACTTTTATTCAGCTCTATCTAGTTGTAACAGCTAATAGACTTTCCTACACCAAGCTAACCTGCACGGCCACAGCTGAAGGCACTATACACAGAGCCGTATACTAAAGAGAACAGAAAGACTCTGAGAGGACTCATCATCACACAGTGTACTAGCCGCTGTCAAAGTGCTAGCAGGCGAGACGGCACTGGTCATAGCACAGTGCAATAACCTTTGGTTAATACACTCACGAGCTGATTCATCAAAAAGACAAGGGATATCCGGAGAAAATCTATCAATGTATTTTTATATAACTCGTGTAGAATTAGTGGTATGTGTGTGTGTGTATAGTGAATCTGGGGGGAAAAATACCCCACCTCTTACTACTTATCTTTGTATCTTACCACCTTTCACTATTATCTTTCTCTCCCCCCCCCTCTCTCTTTTTTTTCTTTCTTTTTTTCCCCCCTTTAAAAAAAAAAAAAAATCAATAAAAAATAAAAATGTGAAAAATACAAAATAAATGAAAAAACAACAGCAACCGTGAACCTCTGTATTACTCCCCTGTACCTATTGTAGGGTAGCTGTGCACACTGATGGAAAAATTAAACACTCAAAATTTAAAGTGTAATTTGTGAAAATAGGTGATTATGCTTAGTGACTCTGGGGCTATAGAGTTAACCAGCTACCTATCTATGTCCTAGTCATGAATTTTGAACTGAAATCCTCTGGTCTTTTACTTTTATCTTATTTGCCCACAGTAGGTTATTTTAGTGCATTTTAGTGCAATTTATTCAGCCATACATTTCTTCTTTTTGCTTCTAATATTCTATTATTGCAAGCCTTTCTTTAACCTTTACAGCTTTGGTATATAGGCATTCATAGAAATAGATCCTGGAGAGCAAAAGATTTGAATCAACACTGTTAGCCTACCTTTGCAAACATGAACGGACAAAGTAGTGAAGAACAAAGTGCTAATCTTATGTCGTATCACTCTCTATCACATGCACAGATATTGTTACAACATTAATAATCATTTATAGCATATGACAGATCCTTTTACTAAAAACAATCTTCAAAACCTGATTTCTTGAAGGCATTTGAATAAATTGTTTCCTATAGTGTTACAAAAAGTCCCAGTAATTTTTCTTTACTTTACCCCCAAAGGGTTAAATCTCTTTCTTTCTTTCTTTTTCTCTTTTAGAAGACAGGCAGTCCACTTTTTATATATATATATATATATTTTTTTTTTTCCCCCAACAGGACCAGTACAAACACAAAGTTAGTCTTAACCCTAGTGAATACAAGGGATTTTAGCTATGATCCGAGGCCCTTTTGAAGAAGTTATCAAGTCCTCCTTTAAACGTCAGGGATTTTTGTACTTTATATGCAAATTTTGTAGTATCAGCTCTTCGGGTTTCCGATCTCTTAACTATTATGTATCCAGGAGTTAAACCAGAAACTATTACCAGCAGGCGCCTTGCCCTAGTGGCATCTTAATCTTACTGTATGTTGTTCCGTGTGACATGCACACTTTAGACTTTAGCCAAACAAGACAAAGCAACAAAAAGGATAGGGTGCTGTTCCCTTAACACCCATAGACATATATAATATCACATTCTACCTTTGCACCATAGAAGCAGATGTTATTACAATATTTGTATACATATAACCCGCCCTTTTGATGGAACTCCTCAAAGACTGACTTCTTGGGGGCTGTGTTTAGAAGCTGTAATTGGTTATATCGTCACTTAGAGACAAAGAAAAATAAAAGGGTAATAAACCTTTTTCCTAGATCGATACCAAACGTTACCAGGCATCCATTATCTTTTCAGGGAACAGAATCTTTTCTTTTAAAGTATAGGCAGTCCACTACATTTTTTTTAGACACAACAAGCACAAGCTAACTTGGCCCAGTGAATGCCAGCCACTGTATCTATAGTTCAGAATTTATTAAAAGTTACTGAGACCCCCTTCCAGTGGAGGCAAGAAAGAAAGAGTAATGTACTCTCTATGTATATATTTTTTTTAAAGTGTCAGCTTCAGGTTTGCCACCCCATCAACTTTTATGCATCCAGGGGTTATACCAGTGCCTCTTATCAGCAAGCATATTGATTAAAATACATATTGTACCATGTGCCGTGCACACTATACTTGCGTTTTTGCAGTCAGCGATCTTTTATCCTCCTTGGCCACTCTTCAAGGTAGCCCGATGTTTGGAATTTCCACAGGGCGCTGCTCCGCTCGAGACACCTCTCCAGTGGTGCAGACACCTGCTTCTGAAGTATTCCTCCAGATAGAGATGTTGTCAGGGCTGAAGATTTTCTAGGACCACGCTGCAATATCTTCTGCTTTACCCGTATGGGCCGCTTCAGGCCGAAAAATTAAGCACCTGGATGCCTGGATGCCGGGGCAGCACCCGTGAGCCGGAATCTTCTGGTATCAGCGCCACCCGATAATACCCGGATACCACGATCTTCCTCCTCGGGTAGTCGTCTCGGGAACAACCGCCAACAGGAGCGTGGCTGTGTGTAGGAGGTGATGATCTCAAACGCTCATGCCTCGTTACAGAGCTGTATGCACCGGATGCTGACGTGTGCGTCTCACCGGAAGCCTTGGAACTTGATCACAATGTTATCTATATAGCTCACATGAACTAGCTCTCCACTGTTGTGAAAAGCAAAACCCCAAATAAAATCCTAACTAAAAAAAACCTAAGCTCCCCATTGCCCTGAAAAGGGCATTTGGATGGGCATTGCCCTTAAAAGGGCATTTAGGTCTATTGCTGCCCAAACCCTAACGTAAAAATAAAACCCACCCAATAAACCCTTAAAAAACCTAACACTAACCCCTGAAGATCCACTTACAGTTTTGAAGAGCCAACATCCATCCTCAACGAAGCCAGGAGAAGTCCTCAGCGAAGCAGCAAGAAGTCCTCAACGAAACCGGGAGAAGTCTTCATCCAAGCCGGCAGAAGTGGTCCTCCAGACGGGCAGAAGTCTTCATCCAGATGGCATCTTCTATCTTCATCCATCCGGCCAGGAGCGGCTCCATGTTCAAGACATCCGGCGCGGAGCATCCTCTTCTATCGAAGTCTTCTTCCAGAATGAAGGTTCCTTTAAATTACGTCATCCAAGATGGCGTCCCTTGAATTCCGATTGGCTGATAGAATTCTATCAGCCAATCGGAATTAAAGGTGAAAAAATCCTATTGGATGATGCAATCAGCCAATAGGATTGAGCTTCAATCCTATTGGCTGATCCAATCAGCCAATAGGATTGAGCTCGCATTCTATTGGCTGATTGGAACAGCTTGCATTGTGGGTTAATGATGGATTAGGGGTTAATAGTTTTATTAGGTAGTTTGCGATGTTGGGGTTGGCGGATTTAGGGGTTAATACTTTAATAGTTTTATTGCAGTGTGGGTTTGATGGCGGATTTAGGGGTTAATACTTTAGTTAGTACTTGCGGTGTGGGTTTGAGGGCAGATATAGGGGTTAATATTTTAAAATGGAATATTGCTTTGTAGGGGGTTGTCAGTTTAGGGGTTAATAATTGTATTAGTTCTGATGTTGGTTTGATGGCGGATATAGGGGTTTTACGTCTCGGGCTTATTTTTGGGAGGCGTGTTAGACTTTTATGGGAGATTTGATATTTCTTCTTTACTTTTCGTAGGCACCGGCAGTTTCTAAAGTGCCGTAAGTCACTGGCGACTACAGAAATTTGTATTTGCGCTTATTTCTGGACAACACTGATTTATCCGACTTACGGCACTTTATGAACTGCAGGACCGTATATGTAATACCCCGATGTGCAAGGTGAATTTACGGGCGGGGCAGGTTGCAGTGCTTGCGCTGAAGCCTGCACCATATATGTAATCTTGCCCCAGATCTCTGGTTAATTTTATAAATAAGTTTAATGTTCTTTATTAAAAAATAAAGAATAGTAGCATCTTTATTTTTTAATAAAATAACGGCAAAAAGCAGTTATGAGGGGCTAAATTTGGTGGGGGTGCAGTGTTAGAAAAAAAAAATCAGATCTGAAAAGTGCCTTTACATTGCGGTCTATGGGGAACTGTGTGTTCCCTGTAAATATATATGTGTATGCTTATATACATCTATATTTATGTGTTAATATGTGCATATACACATATTAACACATAAAAAATATGTAAATATACACATACATATATATATTTACAATTTGCTGCCAACGCTGCACGACTTACCCCCTTCCCTGCGCTAATTCTAATGCTGTATCTCACGGCATGAGAATGAGACTCCCATTGGAACCTATGGAAGTGCATTCTCGTGGGTGCAATGCTTCCCAGCAATGCGAACACAAGCTCGCGTTTGCATTGCACTCAAGTTGTAATACTGGCGCACATTAGTGTGCGCTGGTATTACTCAGTGAAGTCCAATTATAGCTTTTATGAAAGTGATATTTAGTGCTCCACCTGTAACCTGACCCTAAATACTGCAGCAAATACAAATCAGATTATTCTTCTCACAGTATCTCACTCAAATATGTGATTCTAAGCCAGGGTATAAAAATGTTTAAAGGGAGAGTCAACTCCAAAATGTTTATTGTTCCCCAGTTTTGAACAGCCAACATGGTTATATTAATGTACTTTTTAACTCTGTGATTACCTTGTATCTAAGTCTCTTCTGACAGCCCCCTTATCACATGGCTATTTATTTATTATTTATTGACTTGCATTTTAGCCAAACAGTACAGTGTCCTCCACAACCCACGGGCATGAGCACAGTGTTATCTATATGGCCCACATGAACTAGCTGTCTCCTGTTGTGAAAAGCTAAAATAAAAGCATGTGTAGTGGCTTAGAAACAGGCAGACATTTAGAGGTTTAAATGTTATAAAGTATATTAATATAGCAATGATGGTTGGGCAAAGCTGGGGAATGGGTAGTAAAGACGTTATCTATCTTTTTAAACCATAACAATTTTGGTGTTGACTGTCCCTTTAAAAAAATATATATAATAATAATAGCATAGTATATGAGAAATAGATTTTCATTTTGTAATTGTTTTAGACTAGTTTATGTTAATAATCAGTAAAAAAAAAAGACTAGAATAACTTGTTTTTATTATTCTTGTGCAGCAGCAAAAAATTCATTTCAGACAAATCGTTCGTAACGAATATTCTAAAAAATCATTTTTTTTATAATATTCATTTGCTGCAGGTGAAAAAAGTGTCACCTGTAGTTTTATACTTACCTGTAGTGCGCTGGGGACGCTGCGCTGATCCCAAATCTCTAGCTGGGGGTGCTCTCGGCATTTCCCAAATCTAGTGTCGGAAGTGTGGAGTATTAACCAAACAATACCTCCCACTAGCCCGGAGTGCTTGTCAGGGTACCAGGACTCAGACTGAGACTTGAAGTGCAAAAATAATCACACCTTTATTAATAACAAAAAATAATAAAAAGTCTACAAGCCAAATGACAAGCCAGGAGTACACAGGAACTGGAACGCAGGAACTAACAAACAAGTCTGAGACAACGCAAGGGCAAAAATATAGTGAACAGAGGCCGTTTAAATAATAAGTGTGACATCATATTCCTGGGACTGCAACCTGTCTCACACAGATGATGTTCACCAGTTTGGTCATAAGAGGGCGCCCAGATGAGAGAGGTAAGTAAAATGGCAGCCAGCAGTAAATAGCAAACAAAGCAGGGTGAAACTCTGACAGTGCTGTAGCTGTGGCGGATCAGGCCACTTGCATACAGTAAAAAAAGAAAAAGCAGGCACTACTCGGCACATATAATAAAAATAATCCAAACTTTATTCCACATAGGTGGAATCCCCTATTTTGCAATATAACTTTATTATCTATTCCTATGACTGTTGCAATGAATGTATTGTTTATATATAGAAAGCTGTTTTTTATTGTGAGTAACATAGTTGACATGAGCAAGTCTATGAATAAGCACCACTAGAGGGTGTGAAACGCATCAGTCTTTTACTGTCACAGTCTACCTGCCATTTATTCTGGATGTTTTTAAGGATTCATGTAATAAAGTTTGGATTATTTTTATTATACATGCCCAGCACTGCCTGCTTTTTCCTTTTTTACATTTTACCTTTTAAAGCTGATTTAAAGGTAAATTGCATGTTCTAGGATCCGGGGGTGGAGTCTAAGTGCAGGTTGTGAAGCTCTTGCTCTGAGAACTCACATCTAAGATGTTGGCAGAGTTTTCCCGTGCCAAAACCCTCTGACCAAGGGCAGATGTCTCGAAGACCGCTGTATCGTTACCGGAAACGCCTCAGTGAAACTCCAACTCACTGAGCTGACATCCCGTCAGCAATCGAGGGATTGACACTTTCTTTAGACCTTTAATTGTAATCTGGGGGACTAAGTGTGCAGACGGCCCCCCCTCTCCCACTGGTGCTGCGCGAGAGGAGGGCAACGTTCTACGCCTATCTCAGCTGGCCATCGGAGGCCTCCTTGTAAGCTGTCAATATTACACCGAGTGGTGAAGAGACGCCGAGATTCTACAGGTGTGCGCCACAGATCCTCCTACTGGTGCTGCGAGTGGAGGTGCTGTGGCGCTACACTTGTGCAGACTTCTCTGCTTCCTGTGTTCTAATTGAGCTCGCATTCTATTGGCTGTTCCGATCAGCCAATAGAATGCGAGCTCAATCTGATTGGCTGATTGGATCAGCCAATCCGATTGAACTTGAATCTGATTGGCTGATTCAATCAGCCAATCAGATTTTTCCTACCTTAATTCCGATTGGCTGATAGAATCCTATCAGTCAATCGGAATTCGAGGGACGCCATCTTGGATGATGTCATTTAAAGGAACCTTCATTCGGACTTAGGACGTCGTTAGAAGAGGATGGATCCGCGTCGGCTGCTTCAAGATGGTCCCGCTCCGCGCCGGATGGAAGAAGATAGAAGATGCCGCTTGGATGAAGATGTTTGCCGGTCCAGATCTCCTCTTCTTGCTGGATAGGTTGAAGACTTCGGACCCTCTTCTGGACGGATCGGTGATACCCGGCGTGGTGAAAACAAGGTAGGAAGATCTTCAGGGGCTTAGTGTTAGGTTTTTTAAGGGGGGTTTGGGTTAGATTAGGGGTACGTGGGTGGTGGGTTGTAATGTTGGGGGGGGTATTGTATGTTTATTTAAATGCAAAAGAGCTGTTTTCTTTGGGGCATGCCCCGCAAAAGGCCCTTTTAAGGGCTGGTAAGGTAAAAGAGCTGTTACATTTTTATTTTAGAATAGGGTAGGGCATTTTTTTATTTTGGGGGGCTTTGTTATTTTTTAGGGGGCTTAGAGTAGGTGTAATTAGTTTAAAATTCTTGTAATCTTTTTTTATTTTTTGTAATTTAGTGTTTTTTTTTTGTAATTTAGTGTTTGTTTGTTTTTGTAATTTATTTTAGAATAGGGTAGGGCATTTTTTTTATTTTGGGGGGCTTTGTTATTTTTTAGGGGGCTTAGAGTAGGTGTAATTAGTTTAAAATTCTTGTAATCTTTTTTTATTTTTTGTAATTTAGTGGTTGTTTTTTTTGTAATTTAGTGTTTGTTTGTTTTTGTAATTTAGTTTAGTTGATTTAATTGTAGATAATTGTAGGTAGTTTATTTAATTAATTTATTGATAGTGTAGTGTTAGGTTTAATTGTAACTTAGGTGAGGATTTATTTTACAGGTAATTTTGTAATTATTTTAACTAGGTAGCTATTAAATAGTTATTAACTATTTAATAGCTATTGTACCTAGTTAAAATAAATACAAAGTTGCCTGTAAAATAAATATTAATCCTAAAATAGCTACAATATAATTATTATTTATATTGTAGCTATATTAGGGTTTATTTTACAGGTAAGTATTTAGCTTTAAATAGGATTAATTTATTTAATAAGAATTATTTTATTTTGTTAGAATAAAATTATATTTAACTTAGGGGGGTGTTAGGGTTAGACTTAGCTTTAGGGGTTAATACATTTATTAGAGTAGCGGTGAGGTCCGGTCGGCAGATTAGGGGTTAATAATTGTAGGTAGGTGGCGGCGACATTGGGGGCGGCAGATTAGGGGTTAATAAATATAATATAGGGGTCGGCGGTATTAGGGGCAGCAGATTAGGGGTACATAGGGATAACGTAGGTTGCGGCGGTGTACAGAGCGGCAGATTAGGGGTTAAAAATAATATGCAGGGGTCAGCGATAGTGGGGGCGGCAGATTAGGGGTTAATAAGTGTAAGGTTATTGGTGTTTAGACTCGGGGTACATGTTAGGGTGTTAGGTGCAGACTTAGGAAGTGTTTCCCCATAGGAATCAATGGGGCTGCGTTGGGAGCTTAACGCTGCTTTTTTGCAGGTGTTAGGTTATTTTTCAGCTCAAACTGCCCCATTGTTTCCTATGGGGGAATCGTGCACGAGCACATTTTTGAAGCTGGCCGCGTCCGTAAGCAACGCTGGTATTGAGAGTTGCAGTGGCGGTAAATATGCCTGTACGCTCCCTTTTTGGAGCCTAACGCAGCCATTCAGACAACTCTAAATACCAGCGTTGTTTAAAAGGTGCGGGGGAAAAAAAACATGCGTAGCTAACGCACCCCTTTGGCCGCAAAACTCTAAATCTAGGCGTTAGGTTATTTGTGGTGTTTTAATTTTACCCTGGGCTATCTTTTTGCAAGCATGGATATAAGCTTATCTGTGCTCTTTCTGAGGCTCGAGTTAGCTTCCAGAAGATGTCTTATAGAACAGATTGGCTCTGAGAAGGGACTTACTCCCATGGAGGTGATATCATTAGAAATACCAAACAAATATTAGCAGTGTGTCTCAGTAGTGAAACCTCCTTTAAAAAAGAACTGCATAACTTGTTTTTGTAGATAAGTAAGAGGCAAGGGGGGATGAGATTACTGCATCCTGGTATAATCGATAAGCCTAATATAAACTGGATCTACTATCAATAATCAGAGAAGAAATTGTGTTTACAGGAAATAATAATAGTTGAACAGCTCAACTTTGTAACCCTGGCTGTATAACCCTATATCCAGTTGCCACTGCTTTAGTATAAGGGGTTTTTCTGTAGGTTTGTTCTAGGCTATGAGCCAGACAATTGACCTAACACAGTGTTTTAGTGTGGCTTATGGTAAAACCTAATTAACATTTTCAAGTGATGTTATTAGTAGCTTGAATTTGTATTACTGTACTATGTATAAGGTTGTGTCTGTGTCAATAGTATATATATATCTTTATAGCAAATATTGACATGCCAAAAGCTGCATTTATTATGCCAGATGGGTAGCTGTAAAGCAAATTAATTCTTGCTGCTTATACTGGTCTATTTTTCCTAAAATTATTCCGACTGCAAAGTAACAGTATAATTCTATCCTCCCTCCCCTTGAGGTCTGTGTAGGCTACAGGGAGGCATAACATAGAACAGGTTAACTTTGAGTAGGGACTTTTTCTCTTGAAGACGTTGCCCTTAAGAATGCTCAATTAGAAAGTAGTATCAGAGGAGTGCTTTACATAAACTTACAGAGTTCATTCATTGTTACTAATCAAGCAGAAGACAAGAGGGGCCGATACTGTGGTATCCGGGCTTAACCGGTAGGCTGACTGTACATTTGATTTTTTGTAGGTATTAGGAGCACAAGAAGTGCTCTTAGAAATATATAAATAATAACTGCTGATCGGTTCAGTATAGAAACCCTCCATATGAAATGTATAGTTAGTTGGTACTGATTACGTAAAAGGGGGGCTTCCTTATTTGCGTCTTGGTTCTAGAGACAGGCCCACAAAAAAATTGACTCAGTATTTGTAAATAGAGTGTCAGCGCTGCCCAGCGCAAAATTTCAATACTGGCAGCAGTGTGTTCTTATAGTAAAATTTCTTCTGAGAAAGTGTATAATTCTCTCTACTGATAAAGTAAGGGGGATTTCTCTTTTTCTGAACCCTGGCCTTGTGCCAGATCTAGTGTGTGCTGGACTTATTGCATGTAATTAGAGCACAAGCAGATGCACCAAGCTGCTTTTTAAAACAGCTTGAAATCGGTTCACTGTATCCTCTGTGGGATCAAATGAAACTCTTTTGTAGTTTACATTCCTATCTTATTCACTGTCAAGAATTTTTCACTGTCCAGAGCTGGCCTAGAAGTCTTATTTAATTCACTATTTTGTCACATCCTTTCACGTCCAAACACCTAGACACTTCCCCTTCCCTCTTTCTTCTTCCCCTTTTTTTTGGGTGTGTAATTTTCTCACTGTCTGGAAGATTTTTCCCCATTTATTTCACTGGTCCACGGCACATGGATAAATTTCTTACTCACACTAAGACTCCTTCTTCAGCTATGGCAGCCAGACATAGAGACAGGAAAAATAAAAACACGCTAGATACCCTTGCAGATATTAACCCAGTTTCTCTCAACCCACTACACTCAAACGAGGAGATAGACACCCAGGCACTGATGGTCAGTATCTCTGATGCCCTGGTTCCTAAGTTTGACACTCTTAAATCAGAGATTAAACAGGATATCTTATCTTTAACTCAGGAAATTAGACATTTTGCTAACAGATTGCAAGAAGTAGAACAAAAGGTGTCAGTCTTAGAAGATCTCACTACAATACACAGTTCAAAACTTGAAGTTACCAGCGTAAATGTCTCCAAAATTCAGTCTAGAATTGAGGATCTTGAAAATCGGTCCAGAAGGAATAATATCAAGATCATTGGGGTACCAGAGGAAAAACAATACAATGATTTAGTCCAAATCCTTAAAATTCCACATTCATATTATCAAGTTGTAGTTGAAAGAGCACACAGGCTAGGAAGACCATTAACTGATAACAAAGGGAATATCAGGGCCAAACCTCTTATTGCTAAATTATTACATTTCCAGGATAATATTACTCTACTCCAATACTTCCGTAAGAATCAACACATCACTTTGGGAGACTCCAAAATACTCCTGTTTCAAGACTTCTCTGCTGAAACAGCAACAAAGAGAAGAGAACTGGCCCCAATTTGTACCAAACTCATTCAACAGGGCTTTCGTGCCACTATAATTTACCCCGCTAGGCTGAAAGTCTTTGTTAAGGAAGAAGTGTATTTCCTTGACTCGGCCAAAGATGCAGAAACATTTCTAGACAAGTTAAGTCCCCCAGATCAATAGCTGTTTCAGTCAGCTTTCCCCTTAGTATTTAAAGTGCAGTCCCTTGCCAGGGGCTCTTATCATAACTCATCATCTTTCACTGAACAAAGCACCGGGACCAGATGCGATACCCGATGAATTTTATAAGATCCTTTCTCCTTTGATTGTTCCGCACTTATGTCAGCTTTTTAACGATATGTTTATTGTTGGTAACCCAGTATCTTCTTATTTCTCTGCTTTGCATACAACATTAATCCTTAAACAGGGAAAAGATCCCAGTCAGAAGGAGTCATATAGACCTCTTGAATTCTGACTATAAGATTTTCACTTCTATTTTAGCACAAAGGCTGCAGTTGATTCTTCCTAGTATCATACATAAAGATCAAGCTCTGTTATTATACAAGCAAAACTCTTCAGCTAAGATAAGGGAAGCCTTGGTTACTGTAGAATATTTTAAGACTCAGGGAGGCGTCGGGCGGGGGGGGGGGGGGGGGAGTGAGGACATCTCTGACCTGGCAATTATTTCAATAGATGCTGAAAAAGCATTTGACTCTGTACACTACAATTATTTATTTGCTTCCTTAGCTAAATTTGGGTTCAGAGGCAAATTTCTCAAGTTTATAGAGAATGTGTACAATGAACCATGCACGAGAATGATGGTTAATAATATTTTATCTTCAGAGATCACGTTAAAAAGAGGAATGTGGCAGGTATGTCCTCTCTCTCCCCTCCTTTTTGATATCTCCATTGAACCTCTAGCAATTATGGTTTGATACCAACTGGAAGGTATCACAGTAGGTAAGAAGGAGCTCAAAATAGCTCTCTATGCGGACGATAGTCTATTGTATTTGGCAAATACTAAAATCAATATACCTAAACTTCTATCAATTATTGATCAATTTTGATCTTTTTCAGGTTACGGGGTAAATGCCTCAAAGTCTGAGCTGTTATGGCTCAGGAAAAATAGACTCTCCACTAGATATATCTTTTAGGGTTTTTACAGACTCATTTAAATACCTCGGTGTTCTTATTCCATCCAATCCGAATGATGTTTATACTCTTAATATTCCTCCAGGGACATTAGATTGCTAAGCACTGCAGTTAGAAGTTTTATCTGGCAAGATAAAAAACCCAGGATATCTTTATCTAAACTCTATTTACCCAGAAAATATGGAGGGTTCACATTACCAGACTTTGCTTTTCTCGCACACATAATGGCAGACTGGATTTTTTCTAATGACTGTGTCTTAGACAATGGACTTGAAAAAAATATATGGTATCCGTTCCTTCCCGCAGCTTTAATCCATTGTAAACCTAAATCGCTACCCTTGGAGATAAAAAGACTTAAAACTTCAACCCATTGAAGATATGGTGGAAGATTGGTAATCTCCTGTCTTTGGACTGCAAAGTCTCCAATAAACTACCTTTTTTGGGGAACCCTAAATTTCAAGCAGGTATACATTTGGCACCCTTCAAGAGGTGGCATAATTTAGGGCTCAACAGAGCTTCTCATTTAATAGAAAAAGAGAAACAGTGTGTCAAAACTTTTGAGGCACTTAAGGAAGATTTTAATCTCTCCAATAAAGAGTTCTTTGCGTACTTGCAAGCAAGACACTTCATCTCAGAATTAACAAATGAATCTGGTTGGTGCTGGGCCTTGGGAAACTTGAAAGCTGGCTTGTGTTGATCAAAAACGGGTACATGTCAGTTTTCCTCATGTTACCAACTTCTTAGTTCTCTTAAGGGTATATCTACCCTGGAGAAAATTGCATCTGATTGGAATGTACTAATACCTCATAATAGTATTGATACCAGGCTTATTCAAGCATCTGTTTCTAAAGTGCTACAGGTCACTCTGTCATCCACCTGGAGGGAATCCCACACCAAACTCCTACACAAAACTTACTTTACCCCCGAAAAAGGCACTAGATGCTGGAACATTGATTTCAACAAATGCCCAAAATGTTCTCTCCCTTCAGCTGACTTTCTGCATATGATTTGGAACTGTCCCAAAATAAGGTATTTTTTGTGGAAATTAGAATACTAGTTAAACAACTAACTGAAGGTCTCCCCTCTAGCTTTATCATTGGTTTATATTGTATTCCTTTGGAAGGACAGTAAGGTATTTCAGGAAAATTATAAATTAATAAACATGACTGTCCTAGCAGCTAGATATCTAATTTTTAAAAATTGGAAAACGAAAGCGAGTCTGAGTATTTCAGAGGACAAAATTATTTAAAGAAACAATGCATATTAGAATAGATAGACACCAATATGAATGATGAACTGGATATTAGACAATTCTTTAAATAGTGGTCAGTATTTATTAAAACTCTTTCCCCCACTGAGATAGATTACCTGATCTTTCCGTTCAGGAATACAAAGTTAGTATTTTGGGCCTGTGGTAGTATCGCAACCCATCCTCCTCATCTTTTTTTTTTTTTTTTTCTATCTCTGGTTGGTGGGTTTTGTGGGTCTGTTTTGTTTTGTTTTTGTTCTTATTTCTACTCTGGACAAAAAAAAAATGATAAACTTACTAATAGTTAATGTAGCAAGTTGTGCATATTTCTATTTTTCTTGTGTGGTTTAACACAATATTTTTCGCCCGATGTGGCAGGAAACCTTGTGATTTGTTGTTTGTAAATTGACCGACTGTGACAAGAAAATTGTTTTTTGCCATTGTTTTTCTCTTTTTTGTTTTCTGCATTTACTATTGGATATAAATAAAAGATTAAAAAAAATATATATACTAACAAATTTCATTAATATAAACTTGTTTTTCTTTAAATTTTTTTTTTTTTTTTTTTTTTTTTTTAAATTTTCCTTTATTTGTTGAAAAATGACAGTACAGAGTCAAGTCATACATTTGAAACAATTAACTTACATCAATACAAAAATGCAAATCTGCAACGCATACATATAATTTAATAAAAACTAACAGTTCTACTGTATCCCAATATAGTCAGAGTTAATTACTCAAGCCCAATCTAACCCAATCCTGTCATTAAATTGATGCTATATAATCCTCCCAAAGAAACCTCATGTTAGAATAGAATTCCATTTGTTGGGTCTGCATGAAATGATATTTCTCTAGGGTCAATAACTGTGTGATATAATCTCTCCATTGTGTTATATTGGGGATATTAGGTGTCTTCCACAGACGTGGGATC
Organism: Bombina bombina; assembly: GCF_027579735.1. NCBI lineage: Eukaryota > Metazoa > Chordata > Amphibia > Anura > Bombinatoridae > Bombina > Bombina bombina. The sequence goes on from NC_069501.1 coordinate 1,222,849,267, forward strand.
AATTGTTTGGCTCCATTAACCATGACATACAATAATCGTAATCTCAACTTACATTTCAGTTTGGGGGTGTAGTTGAAAAGTAAAATCATTGGGTCTAGTGTAAGCTTGACCGAAATAACTCTCTCTATTTCCACCCTAATATCCTCCCAGTATTGCTTAATCAAATGACACTCCCACCATATGTGTGTCAGTGTTCCAACCTCCCCACAGTTTCTCCAGCATTTATTGTCTGTATTAGGGTATATCTTTGAGAGTCTATGCGGCGTAAGGTACCATCGATACAGGAGTTTTAAGTTAGTCTCCGTGGCACTGATGGATGATGGTGATTTACCCATATTAGTGAAAATTATCTTCCACTCTTTAAGAGAAATCTCCTTATTTAATTCCTTTTCCCATATTTTACAATAGGCTGGTAGTGATCTAGAATGATTTTCTATTAGTAATTTATATATTGTCGACATGCCACCTTTTACAGGGGTCTGGGAAAAACATAGGTTTTCAAATAGTGTAGGTGGTCTACTTAAATTAGTCTTATATTGTGCACTATGTAAGAAATGTGATATTGTCTGGAGAGTGAGCCAGTCTTTAACTATTTGTGGAGCAATCTCAATTAGTTCGTCCTTGTTTTTAAGTTTACCTTCAGACAGGATCTTATAAAAGGGTATGAGAGACGAAATGTGGTCAGTATCTTTTGGTGTCGGTAGCCCCTGTATTGGGATCTCCGGATTGTAAAGGATTGGAGTTAAGGGGGAGGGATTTGAGGAGATACCTTTCATTTTGTTTGAGAGTTTATCCCAGGTTTCAAGGGTCACTTGAACTAATTGGGGCATATCTTTATCTAGACTTCTATGTATCTTGTTTGTCCAGCACAAACCACCTAGGTTAGGATGTCCCGTTAATTGTTTTTCTAAGGCAACCCACTCTTTGTGCTGTCCGTGTTTACACCAATCTATCACTCTGTTGAGGAGAATCGCTTGTCTATAATATAATAAGCAGGGCACACTAAGGCCTCCATTTTTTCGTGGTCTATACATAATCTTTTTGGAAATTCTAGGTCTTTTCTTTTGCCAGATATATGTGTTAACTATATTCTGCATACTGGTGATGTAAGATTGTGGAACTGATATGGGCAGTGTCTGGAATATGTATAGGATTTTTGGCAGAATAGACATTTTAAAAGCGTCCACTCTACCCAGCCACGCTATGTTTTTATGTTCCCAGCTGTGTAATTCAGACTGTATCTCTTTCAAAAGGGTTTGATAATTTAGTTGGAAAAGGGTTTGTGGATCATGCGAGATCTGGACTCCTAGGTATTTTATAGAGGAAGTTTGTATTTTATATTTATATTTGTCAGCTATTTCTCGAAGTTCTGATATAGAGATATGGGTCCCCATCACTTCTGACTTAGTTGGGTTAATTTTGAAATTAGAGTATCTGCTATAAATGTCAATTTCTGTGGCTAATGCTTCTAGGGATTGTAGTGGTGATGTAAGGGTCAAAAGCACGTCATCGGCATATAAGGCTTGTTTATATTGGGTATCTTTTACCATTACACCATGTATAGATGAATTATTTCTAATAGCCGCAGCCAAGACTTCTATTGTAAGTACAAACAGTAGTGGCGACAGGGGGCAGCCCTGCCTGGTTCCATTTAATATCGGGAATTTATTTGAGAGTGAGTCGTTTAGTTTAATCCTGGCAGTTGGCTTATTATATAATGCGAATATTTTGCTTATGATACTGTCACCCAGCCCAAAGCGTTTCAGTGTGTTCTGTAGGAAGGCCCAGTGTAACCTATCAAAGGCCTTTTCGGCATCCATTGCAAGCATAATGGATGGTATTTTGTGTGTTTGTGTGTATTCTAGCAGGTTTAACAATTTTATAGTGTTGTCTCTTGCTTCTCTAAATGGCGTGAAGCCTACCTGATTCACATGTATTAATTGTGGTAAGAACCGATTGATCCTAGTAGCCAATATTTTTGCAAAGATTTTTACATCCACATTTAATAATGATATTGGTCTGAAGTTCTGAGGTACATCAGGAGCCTTACCAGGCTTTGGAAGGACCGTGATATGTGCTTCTAGCATACTTGGGTGGAGTGGGTAGTGTGCATCAATTTTGTTAAATATTTGCAAGAGATGTGGAATTATAAGCGCGGCAAATTTCTTATAATATTGTACGGTGTACCCATCTGGGCCCGGGCTTTTGCCTTCATTAAGGTCTTGTATTGCTAACTGAATTTCCTTGTGCGTGATGGGTGTGTCTAGTTCTTTTGATTGTTCTTGGTTTAATTTGGGGAGTGGTACCCTACTCAAATATTCCTGTATTACATCATCTGAATCTGTGGCCTGCCCGGGGACTGTTATGTTATATAGTTGAGCATAGTATGTCTCAAACTGGGAAAGTATATCTTTGGTTGAGTGTAATTTAGTCTTTTTAGGTGTTTTTAGTTCATGCACAAAGGTTTTATATTTCTTAATTTTTAAGGTTCTAGCCAGCATTTTTCCCGCTCTATTTCCTTCATAGTACATTTTTTGCTTGAAGCTGGCCGTTTTAGCCTTGTATTCTTTTTTTTTTTTTTTTTTTTTTTTTTTATTTTCAAAAGAGCTTTATTTTGATACTTTAAACATACACATCATAGGTTGAATGTATACATACATCAAAGCTGTTACAGTAAAATGCTTTGTCACAATAAACCTTTGAAAAAAAAAAAAAAAGAAAAACTGTAAAAAGGTGTGAGACACGCTTATGAACATTCATTTCATCATTGGAAGGAGCCATTTAAGTGCGGTGTATGTTTTCATTGTTCCCCAACCTCTGGTTATGTAGACCACTCTTGGGTCGTAACATATTTGTGAGTAATAGATAGAGACATGGGGAGAGGTTGAAATAAAGCGAAATCAACAGTTATAGTATGGGAAACATAGAGCATATATGCTTTAACTCTAAATCATGCTTGTAAATTTTAAAATTGGGCCACATATATGTAAGGGGTAAAGCTTATTATGGCGTAAAAATAGATTATGGGGGAATAAATGTGTGAATATTATGTATGATCTGAGGTCAGGGGGCTAAAATGATATATCACGTTCAGGGGTTAGGTCTTATTTAAGCGGCTTTATTCTTTGTGTTATAGTAAAATTTCTTTTCCGCTGGCAATACTATATTTAGATGAGTGAATATGAAATTAGGAAGCATTGGTTATACGCTACGAAAGGAGCGTGGGGGTATACTCCAGGTTAGATCTACTTTAAATGCCTTCTGAAGTATATCTAAACAACCTTTCATGAAAGGTGGGGAGATACACATATAGGGCGTCTTAAAGGCCAGATTTGAGAGGAGTTTTGGTGATATATTAGTGGGTTAGATCTGTCAGAAAGGGATTAGCACAGGTTGCCATTTTATTGTTAAGGTTAGTATGTCTTTTGGTGATCATAACGAAAGGGTTTTGTGAGACCTATGCCATAGTGCCTGGTTCTGTCTATTACTGAGCTGCTGAAGTAGTTATACACAACGTGGCTCGGACAGCCAAACAGAAATTCCTTATTAAATATTTACACAGAGCGGGGCTTACATGTTGCATAAGTGTATGAGTGTGATCATCCCCCAACACATTACCCTCGCAATTTGACAACGCTAAAACTGTGAACAACAAACAGTCAACAGGACTTTTAAACTAAACTTGTACATAGTGCTACTACCTTATATAATTTAACAATCTGACATTTCTATGCAGCATGGCTCTCAGCCAGTATCTAAACTCCAAAAAGCCCATACCAGCATCGCCACATAAGTGAGAAAATTATTTTCCCCAGTTGTAATCAGTTTATCTATTGGAGCCAAATGTCCCTCCAAACTGAGCAGTGTCTCTGGTGCCTTGCTGCAGAGTGTTTCGGAAGGGCGAGCTGATCTATAGTCGTGACCTGTTAAGGGTGATAGCAAGTCTCTCACTGTTGGTTTAGTGCTGTACAGCGGCCCGGTCTTGGATGCTGACTCTGACTTTTCTGCTCTGGGAGACCCTGGCCCGGTGGCTATTTGATGAAGAGACCGCGTTGCCGCGAGCTTCTTTGCCGCTGTCTGTGGGGCAGGGCCGGTGATCTGACTTAGCGGTTCTGTAACCACCAGGGGCAGTTCCGTTCCGTTTAACTCCTTATCTCGCTGTGCTCCAAAATTATTGCTTAGAGCGTAGATCTGCTGTTGCATGAGCTGTACTTTACCCCTGTGCGTTCCGGTGAGTAAGCCCGCCTTCTGTGCATGCTCCGGTCCGTGCAGCTCTTGTGTTGTAGGGGAAGAATTGGCCACTATGAAACCTGTGCGGGTTTTCCCCGGTGTATGTTCATTAATGGGTGCCTCACTCTCCTGTGCTCCCTCTAAGCGCTGCAGAAGACAGTCGTAAGGAGCCCTTTCTATCAGTTTCTGCAAGCGTGTGATGAAGTTCGCCATTAGTGCTTCATAGTTACTCTGGAAGCGCTCCTCCGCCATGTCCAACCTCCTCCGCTTGATGTGAGTATTTTACAAGCAAATAGAAGCGCTTTCCCCGTTGCTGTAGGTGCGCAGGGTCTGCCCCCTGATCCGTTAAGGCTGTGTGCTAATGAAGAATTGGTAAGTCGGGTTAACCGACAGCCCCAATAACCCGTTTCTTCCCGGGGGGGGTGGGTACCTAATAGTGGGCCGCCGCCCTAGGCCATATACTTCCAAACTGAGTCCCCAGAGTCATAAAAACGGCAAGATAGGTGATTGTAAGACCGCGACTGCTAGAATCCCGGTATCTTAGTGTTATTTATTTGTAATCCTGCCGTTTAGACACTTTAATCAGCGGTTTAGTGTCGATTCTGCTGGAGCCTTCAGGAATTGCGTCCGTTCCAGGACACTGCATGGACACGCCCCCAGCCTTGTATTCTTTTAACAGTAATTCATATACAGCTGTCCTAGTCTCCTGTAAGTCTTTATAGATTTGTTGATCATTCGGGGTCATTTTGTGCTTGTATTCTAGGGTTGCTAATTTAGCAGTGAGAGTTTCGTACTGCAGTCTTACTAACTTTCTATAATGTGCTCTCATTTTTATAAATTCTCCCCTCATAAAACACTTATGTGCTTCCCATACTGTTATAGGATCACTATCCGGGGTTGAGTTGAAACTGAAGTATTCCTGCAGTGAGGTCTGTAATTTTGTAAATCTTACGTCCTCTAGTAACAGGGAATCGTCTAATCTCCATATGTATGGAGTTATCGGTGTATCTGGCCATTCTATTGTAATGGATACTGCAGAGTGGTCCGACCATACTGTATGTGAGATTGTTGCATCTCGAATGTATGATAAACCTGATTGATTTGTGAACAAGTAATCTAGTCTGCTATATGTATGATTTGGGGAAGAGAAAAAAGTATATTCTACAGTGTTGGGGTGAATAAACCTCCATATATCATATAGATTTGAATCTTTCAGTAGCTTCCAGAAGTGTCTGAGCGTCCTTTTAGATGTGTGGGGATTTGGGTTTGAACTATCTACCTCGGGATGTAGTGGTATATTAAAATCCCCCCCTATGAATATCAAGCCTTTAGAAATGTCTATAATTTTTTTCAATGTTTTCTTATAGAAAGGGAGTTGTTGGGTATTCGGTGCATATATGTTTATTAGTGTAGTAGGCTTACCATAGAGCAGCCCGAAAACCCCCAAAAACCTTCCATCTAAGTCTGTGTGTGTCTGAATGTGTTGAAAAGGAATTGTCTTACTCAAAAGAATACTCACACCACATTTCTTAGAAGTGTATGAGCTATGGAAGTGTTGTGTGTAATGAGGTCCCATATATTTGGGTTCGTGTAACTTCTTAAAGTGCGTCTCCTGGAGAAAGAGAACATCACCCTTCTTTTTATGTAAATCTGACATTGCCATGGATCTCTTCGCAGGTGAATTTAACCCCTTAACATTCTGTGTGATAAATTTAAGTATCTTTCCCGTCTTATCCATTTATGTAAAACAAAACATGTAGCATCCGCATCATTTGTTTTCTGCAATGTATTATATACCACATTTCCTCTCTGACTATACGACTTAACCCCTGACTCGCTAAACATGTTAGGAAAATAACATATCCAAACAAACGTAAAAACACACATAGAAAAAACAACAAAAATAAGTCCCCCCTCTGTTTGGGGGAAGACCTAGGAACCGTTTCCATTCACGGGTCCACTTTAGCAGGGGAACCAGACCCCTGTTATTCAGGTGTATAACATTCAAATTTAACCTTAAATTTGCCTCTGTTTTTAACTAATTAAACATTTATAAAACAGTGAATAAACATCTATCTCAAAAATAAATCTATGACGCAACATACATTTAACATATACATGGCCTTTCAGAGTCCCAGTGCATATAAAACATTAAAAAGTCATTCAATTGCCTATGTCTGTTACTTTACCACATCCTGTGAGAGCAGTCTCTTCACTTCACCATTTACTGGCTGTATCCGCCATTCATACATATTTGTTTTTCTGTATTGTGAATACATAGACAGTCATTTTTTGGAGTGTCCTTTGGGGACTTGTTTCCATAGTTCCGATTGTGATCTTTTGTCCCCTCGCATCATGGATGGTTGTTGATTGTCCGATGTTGTAAGTTCCGGAGGGTCTAAGTTTAAAGCACTGCAAAATCCAGGTACATCTGCAGGTCTTCTGCAGGTTAGACGTTTGTGATCTTGTAGGACATAGAGCTGGAATGGGAACCCCCACCTGTATAATATTTTTTTATCGCGGAGCATCTTAGTCAAAGGCGACAGTTCTTTTCTCCTCTGTAAAGTCCTTGTTGCAAGGTCCGCATAAAATTGCAGTACTGTCCCTCTGAACCTTACCGGCTGATTTTTCCTAGATAGCATAAGAATTTCCTCTTTTTCTAGAAAGTTTTTGAATTTCATGATGACATCCCTAGGTGGTGCCGTGTCTGGGGGTTTGGGCCTTAGTGCTCGGTGGGCTCTGACCCACTGGATGTCTACAGCTGGCGGCGCCCCTTTCAAATGAGTAAATAGTGCAGCAAAATATGTGTAAAAGTCCTTGGGGAGCACAGACTCAGGGATACCCCGGATACGGATATTTTTCCTTCGGCCTCTATTTTCGAGGTCCTCTAATTTGTCGTTCAATTCCTCTATAGTTGACATTTGTGCATTCAATTGATCTTGCATATCAGTAATCTCCTCAGTAACTGAGCCTGATTGGTCTTCTAAGGCCTCTACCCTGAAGCCTAATGCATGTATATCTTGTTTTATCTCAGCCATTTCTTCCCTCATGCAGGCCCTCACTATGTCAGCGATATCTTGCTTTGAAGGTAAAGAGGACAATAATGCTAATGGCACCTGGGTAGTAAGTTCCGTCTCTTGTGAAGTGTCTTCTCCCACTGATTGTGCTGGGGATTCTTGCCCCCTTGAGTCATGTAGTGTCGGTGATCTCTGCTTGTCTGTGGGTGTGAAGAAGGAGCTAACAGGGGTCTCCCTTGCCTGCATTTTTGCTAACTTTGGTTTTTGTATGTTTTTCCTTGATGCCATAGTTTTATATGCAATATAAAATAAAGAGAAGAAAATACCTTCTGCCCTCTTCCTCTTTCTTACTTTTAAGAGATTAGCCTGGCGTATTCTTCAGTGTGTCTCCCTGAGGAGTCATGTACGTTTACACGTGCTGCTGCTTGCTGTTGCGTGTTCAATATTTCGTTAGTGCGCCTGCCATTTTGTGTTCATTCTAAGTGATCTTTCTAGAAATTTATAGCATATGCCTTCATATATGGGATACTAACTTTTGATGAGTCGGTATATCCTTATGTTCTGCCGAAAGTTAGGTCCCTTGTGTATATCTCTGTCGTGCTCCATGTTGTGGGACAGCCGTCTCCTCCGTCGCCATTACAGTGCAGCCGGTGCTCCCGTTTTTCTCTGTGGCGTCTTAAAGATATATATATGTGAAGCTTCCACCTCACTCTTCTCCTCTGCGGTCACCCTTTATGCTCATAACACTGTTTTTGGTTGTATCTGCCTCCAATGTGGCCTCAATAGGGTGCTGGTACTCCGGAGCTGTGGGATTACACAGCCATCTTAGCTGCGGCCAAGCTCCGCCTTGTTTTTCTTTAAATTAGTTGTTTGGATATTTATTTTGTGAAAATATAACAAATATCCATATTTTCATTACGAATATGCATTAGTAACAAAATGAATGTCTAGATTTGTCAATATGTAGTACTTTATTAGACCTATTGTGTTACTTCTTGATTTTTGAACATACATCAGAGCAGTACAACGAAAAACATTTGAAAAAAAAGAACCCTCCCTTAAAGATACAGATATTAACCAACCATCTGACCTTGGTCATTTCATTTTATGGCTGTAATTCTGCCTGCCAGTGACATTACTTAATTACATTAAGTATGTTTATGTTAATCCCTGTTAAATGGTTTCCTATATTATGTAATATGAAAATATAGCAGGAAAACATGGTACACTCCTTTAGGTTCAGACTGTGACTCGCCCAGCATGAGACGTCTGAGCCTGTTCCTGGGTTTGCCATGACACCTACACTTCTTCATTAGACATTTATACTGACTCAGCAGGAAGATGTGTTCATCTGTAAATGACTTTAAATGTATTGAGCAATTTATAAGGAAGTCAAATAAAATACTACACAGCATGCTCAGAATATTTCAAAATAAGGTACTTTAAACCTATATATCTCAGCAACCAATTCTCATCATCCATTCATCAAAACACAGTACATTTAATCAAATTTCAAAATTACAAACTTGTTGTGGGCAGTGACCCCCCAGTGATAGGGGTGTCATGAGCAGGGATTATTAAAGCTAAAACTTTTATCTTGTCTAAAAAAGCTGCTGGAAGGACACTAGGTGTGTGTGTGTGTGCTTGTATGTACGTATGTACAGTAAGTGTGTGTGTATTTGTATATATAGTGTGTGTCTGTGCCCATTTATGTGCGTGTGTTTGTGTGTGTGTGTATATGTGTGTCTCTGTGTACATGGTGTGTGTGTTTGTGTAGATGGTGTGTTTGTATATATGTATTTGTGTTCAAGGTGTGTGCATGTATGTGTGTGTCCCTGTGTATCTGGTGTGTGTGCTTTTGTGTGTGTGTCTGTACGTTGTGTGCATGCATTTGTGTGTGTGTTTGTGTACATGGTGTGTGTGCATACGTTTGTGTGTTTTTGTACATGGTGTTTGTGTGTATGTGTGCATGTATGTGTGCATCCCTGTGTACAAAGTGCATGCATAGTTGTGTGTGTCCCTGTGTACCTAGTCTGTGTGCATATGTGTGTGTCTGTGTACATTGTATGTGTGCATATGTGTGTGTTTGTGTACATGGTGTGTTCATACATTTGTGTGTTTTTGTACATGGTGTTTGTGTGTATGTGTGTGTGTGTGTCTGTGCACATGGTGCGTGCATGTGTGAGTGTTTGTGTGTACATGATGTGTGTGTGTCTGTGTACGTGGTGTGTGCATATGTGTGTGCATGTATGTGTGTGTTTGTGTATATGGTGTGTGTGCATGTTTGTATGTGCATGTGTGTGCCTGTGTACATGGTGTGTACATATGTGTTTCTTTGTGTACATGATGTGTGTTTGTGTGTACATATGTGCATTTGTGTTTTTTATATGGTGTGTGTGCATTTATGTATGTATGTGTGTCTGTGTACATGGTCTGGGTGTGCATGTATTTATATGTGGTTATGTATATGGTGTATGTGTGCATATGTGTGTGTGTCTGTGTGCATGGTGTGTGTGTACATATGTGTGTGACTGTGTCTGTGTATATGGTGTATGTGTGCATATGTGTGTGTGTCTGTGTACATGGTGTGTGTGTACATATGTGTGTGTGTCTGTGTACATGGTGTGTGTGTGTATATGTGTGTGTGTCTGTGTACATAGTGTGTGTGTATATATGTGTGTGTGTGTCTCTGTACATGGTGTGTGTGCAGGGCCTCCATCAGGGGGTGACAGGGGTGACTCCTGTCAGGGGCCCAATGGGCCAGGGGGGCCCCATGAGGCAAGAACTTTTTTTTTTTTTAATTTTGGCAGCCACCAGTGGGTACTACAGCAGAGTGCTAATTGAGCATGGGAAATGGTATTACAAGGAGTAAAGTATTAGCATTTGAGAGGATTTCTGAATGTGTACTAAACCACTATGCACAGTGTGAGACAGACTTTGTTTGTACAGTGTGTGCCTGAGTCAGACTGCAGATAACTTTCATTTGCAGAGGAGGTATGACTTACTTAGCAAATGTTTTTTATTTCTTTGTGCAATTTAGGATTGTAACTTCAGTGTGGTAGTAGTTGTATGGTGGGGCCAGGGGTCCATAAAAACATTTTTTTTAGCAGCAGTGTATTTTATAAAACATTACACTTTACTGCCCCTTTATGCAAGGACTTTCCTGATGCAAGGAGGCATTTCATCTAAGATTTTTACATCTGCATAAAATGTTATACTCTCAGACTTAGGCCTAGATTTGGAGTTCGGCGGTAAAAGGGCTGTTAACGCTCCGCGGGCTTTTTTCTGGCCGCACCATAAATTTAACTCTGGTATCGAGAGTTAAAACAAATGCTGCGTTAGGCTCCAAAAAAGGAGCGTAGAGCATTTTTACCGCAAAAGCAACTCTCGATACCAGAGTTGCTTACGGACGCGGCCGGCCTCAAAAACGTGCTCGTGCACGATTCTCCCATAGGAAACAATGGGACTGTTTGAGCTGAAAAAAAACCTAACACCTGCAAAAAAGCAGCGTTCAGCTCCTAACGCAGCCCCATTGTTTCCTATGGGGGAACACTTCCTACGTCTGCACCTAACACTCTAACATGTACCCCGAGTCTAAACACCACTAATCTTACACTTATTAACCCCTAATCTGCCGCCCCCGCTATCGCTGACCCCTGCATATTTTTTTTAACCCCTAATCTGCCGCTCCGTAAAACGCCGCCACCTACGTTATCCCTATGTACCCCTAATCTGCTGCCCTAACATCGCCGACCCCTATGTTATATTTATTAACCCCTAATCTGCCCCCCACAACGTCGCCGACACCTACCTACACTTATTAACCCCTAATCTGCCGAGCGGACCTGAGCGCTACTATAATAAAGTTATTAACCCCTAATCCGCCTCACTAACCCTATCATAAATAGTATTAACCCCTAATCTGCCCTCCCTAACATCGCCGACACCTACCTTCAATTATTAACCCCTAAACTTCCGATCGGAGCTCACCGCTATTCTAATAAATGGATTAACCCCTAAAGCTAAGTCTAACCCTAACACTAACACCCCCCTAAGTTAAATATAATTTTTATCTAACGAAATAAATTAACTCTTATTAAATAACTTATTCCTATTTAAAGCTAAATACTTACCTGTAAAATAAATCCTAATATAGCTACAATATAAATTATAATTATATTATAGCTATTTTAGGATTAATATTTATTTTACAGGCAACTTTGTAATTATTTTAACCAGGTACAATAGCTATTAAATAGTTAATAACTATTTAATAGTTACCTAGTTAAAATAATAACAAATTTACCTGTAAAATAAATCCTAACCTAAGTTATAATTAAACCTAACACTACCCTATCAATAAAATAATTAAATAAACTACCTACAATTACCTACAATTAACCTAACACTACACTATCAATAAATAAATTAAACACAATTGCTACAAATAACTACAATTAAATAAACTAGCTAAAGTACAAAAAATAAAAAAGAACTAAGTTACAGAAAATAAAAAAATATTTACAAACATAAGAAAAATATTACAACAATTTTAAAATAATTACACCTACTCTAAGCCCCCTAATAAAATAACAAAGCCCCCCAAAATAAAAAATTCCCTACCCTATTCTAAATTAAAAAAGTTACAAGCTCTTTTACCTTACCAGCCCTGAACAGGGCCCTTTGCGGGGCATGCCCCAAGAATTTCAGCTCTTTTGCCTGTAAAAGAATAAATACAATACCCCCCCCCCCACATTACAACCCACCACCCACATACCCCTAATCTAACCCAAACCCCCCTTAAATAAACCTAACACTAAGCCCCTGAAGATCTTCCTACCTTGTCTTCACCATCCAGGTATCACCGATCCGTCCTGGCTCCAAGATCTTCATCCAACCCAAGCGGGGGTTGGCGATCCATAATCCGGTGCTCCAAAGTCTTCCTCCTATCCGGCAAGAAGAGGACATCCGGACCGGCAAACATCTTCTCCAAGCGGCATCTTCGATCTTCTTCCATCCGGTGCGGAGCGGGTCCATCTTGAAGCAGGCGACGCGGATCCATCCTCTTCTTCCGATGTCTCCCGACTAATGACGGTTCCTTTAAGGGACGTCATCCAAGATGGCGTCCCTCGAATTCCGATTGGCTGATAGGATTCTATCAGCCAATCGGAATTAAGGTAGGAATTTTCTGATTGGCTGATGGAATCAGCCAATCAGAATCAAGTTCAATCCGATTGGCCGATCCCATCAGCCAATCAGATTGAGCTCGCATTCTATTGGCTGATCGGAACAGCCAATAGAATGCGAGCTCAATCTGATTGGCTGATTGGATCAGCCAATCGGATTGAACTTGATTCTGATTGGCTGATTCCATCAGCCAATCAGAAAATTCCTACCTTAATTCCGATTGGCTGATAGAATCCTATCAGCCAATCGGAATTCGAGGGACGCCATCTTGGATGACGTCCCTTAAAGGAACCGTCATTAGTCGGGAGACATCGGAAGAAGAGGATGGATCCGCGTCGCCTGCTTCAAGATGGACCCGCTCCGCACCGGATGGAAGAAGATCGAAGATGCCGCTTGGAGAAGATGTTTGCCGGTCCGGATGTCCTCTTCTTGCCGGATAGGAGGAAGACTTTGGAGCACCGGATTATGGATCGCCAACCCCCGCTTGGGTTGGATGAAGATCTTGGAGCCAGGACGGATCGGTGATACCTGGATGGTGAAGACAAGGTAGGAAGATCTTCAGGGGCTTAGTGTTAGGTTTATTTAAGGGGGGTTTGGGTTAGATTAGGGGTATGTGGGTGGTGGGTTGTAATGTTGGGGGGGGGGGTATTGTATTTATTCTTTTACAGGCAAAAGAGCTGAAATTCTTGGGGCATGCCCCGCAAAGGGCCCTGTTCAGGGCTGGTAAGGTAAAAGAGCTTGTAACTTTTTTAATTTAGAATAGGGTAGGGAATTTTTTATTTTGGGGGGCTTTGTTATTTTATTAGGGGGCTTAGAGTAGGTGTAATTAGTTTAAAATTGTTGTAATATTTTTCTTATGTTTGTAAATATTTTTTTATTTTCTGTAACTTAGTTCTTTTTTATTTTTTGTACTTTAGCTAGTTTATTTAATTGTATTTATTTGTAGCAATTGTGTTTAATTTATTTATTGATAGTGTAGTGTTAGGTTAATTGTAGGTAATTGTAGGTAGTTTATTTAATTATTTTATTGATAGGGTAGTGTTAGGTTTAATTATAACTTAGGTTAGGATTTATTTTACAGGTAAATTTGTTATTATTTTAACTAGGTAGCTATTAAATAGTTATTAACTATTTAATAGCTATTGTACCTGGTTAAAATAATTACAAAGTTGCCTGTAAAATAAATATTAATCCTAAAATAGCTATAATATAATTATAATTTATATTGTAGCTATATTAGGATTTATTTTACAGGTAAGTATTTAGCTTTAAATAGGAATAATTTATTTAATAAGAGTTAATTTATTTCGTTAGATAAAAATTATATTTAACTTAGGGGGGTGTTAGTGTTAGGGTTAGACTTAGCTTTAGGGGTTAATCCATTTATTAGAATAGCGGTGAGCTCCGATCGGAAGTTTAGGGGTTAATAATTGAAGTTAGGTGTCGGCGATGTTAGGGAGGGCAGATTAGGGGTTAATACTATTTATGATAGGGTTAGTGAGGCGGATTAGGGGTTAATAACTTTATTATAGTAGCGCTCAGGTCCGCTCGGCAGATTAGGGGTTAATAAGTGTAGGCAGGTGTCGGCGACGTTGAGGGGGGCAGATTAGGGGTTAATAAATATAATATAGGGGTCGGCGGTGTTAGGGGCAGCAGATTAGGGGTACATAGGGATAACGTAGGTGGCGGCGATTTGCGGTCGGAAGATTAGGGGTTAATTATTGTAAGTAGCTGGCGGCGACGTTGTGGGGGGCAGGTTAGGGGTGAATAAATATAATACAGGGGTCGGCGGGGTTAGGGGCAGCAGATTAGGGGTACATAAGTATAACGTAGGTGCCGGTCGGCAGATTAGGGGTTAAAAATTTTAATCGAGTGGCGGCGGTGTGGGGGGAGCTCGGTTTAGGGGTACATAGGTAGTTTATGGGTGTTAGTGTACTTTAGGGTACAGTAGTTAAGAGCTTTATAAACCGGCGTTAGCCAGAAAGCTCTTAACTCCTGCTATTTTCAGGCGGCTGGAATCTTGTCATTAGAGCTCTAACGCTCACTGCAGAAACGACTCTAAATACCAGCGTTAGAAAGATCCCATTGAAAAGATAGGCTACGCAAATGGCGTAGAGGGATCTGCGGTATGGAAAAGTCACGGCTGAAAAGTGAGCGTTAGACCCTTTAATCACTGACTCCAAATACCAGCGGGCGCCCAAAACCAGCGTTAGGAGCCTCTAACGCTGGTTTTGACGGCTACCGCCGAACACTAAATCTAGGCCTTAGATTGCTCAGTGTTTGAAATGAGTCAGGTTAACTTAAAACTGTTCAGTTTACACTACAGCTGACTTTATTTTGAAATACATACCAACAAGCCTAAATTATGCATTTAACCAGATCTAATGGTATGAGTACCACAGCTTATGGTTCCACCAAGACCATATAGAGTACAGCATTTTCAAAATCCATAAGTACAGCTGACAGATGGGAACATTTTTACACTATATTTGAAGTGGTGCTCTTGGTTGGGGAAAAAACAAACAAACATATGTCAACCTTTTAAAAGTACTTTTCTTCATCTAGCCATCTACCCAGATCATTAATGTACAATTTTGAATTCACAGAATTATTTTTGCTTACACATTTACAAATATGATTCTTTAAAAAGTGATCTCTTAATTTCTGCAATTTTTTTATCATGCATGTCACACACTGTTGATTTAGGGGATGCAAGGTGCATAAATGTTTCCTCTTGTAAAAGTGTTTCTGTGGGTGTCTGTGTTTATGTCTTTGTGTTTTGGTTTGTGTCTCTATGAGTGTGTATGTATTTTTTTCTGTGGGTCTCTCTGTGAGGGTGGGTGTGTATGTCTTTGAGCTTTTTCTATGGGTGTCTCTGCGAGGGTGTGTGTATGTTTGCCTTTGTGTATTTTCTCTGGATGCCTCTGTGAGGGTGAGTGTGTATGTCTGTGTTTTCTGTGGATGTCTCTGTGAGGGTGTGTGTGTGTATATGTATGTATGTCTGTGTTTTATGTGGATGTCTCTGTGAGGGTGTGTGTTTTCTGTGGGTGTCTCTGTGAGGGTGTGTGTATGCATGTTTTTCTGTGTTTTATGTGGTTGTCTCTGTGTGTGTGTTTGTATGTCTTTGTGTGTTTTCAGAGGCTGTCTCTGTCAGTGTTTCCTTGTGTGTATGTGCAAGTTTGAGTTTGTGTGTGTGTGTGTCCATTGTCTGTTCCTTTTTAGGAAATTTTTACCGTACTACTGATTATTCACATCTTTCTACAGACTTTGAGACTAATGAGACCTTTACGGAAGTCACCAATCCACCATTTAACCTTTAAATTATTGTTTAGGCAGTTCAGGGCCCTTCCTTTCAGCCACTGCATGCTGTTGTCGTCATTTAGTTGGTATCTTCCTTTACAAAAAGATAATCAGAACTCCATATTTTGTTTTCTAAATCTCCTTTTTTTTTTACAAAACTGTAGCCTACCTCATTACTTGTCAGGTCAATGTAATCAAGTGCTGAGTGTCTGTGTGGGTGTCTGTGTCTGAGTGTGTTTGTGTGTTTCTTTGCGTGTCTGCTAGAGTGTCTATATGTGAATCCTTATGTGTGAGTGTGTGTTTTAGTGTATGAGTGTGTCTGTGTGTGTGTATGTTACTACCTTTACAACATTTCCAAGTTTAAATAGACACTTAAGAATAAAGTGCATATACGTTTTAGTCACTTGGTCAAAAATTGCACATGTCAAGGGGGGGGGGGCCCTGATCAATGGTCAAGTCAGGGGCCCCAAAATTTCTAGTGGCGGCCCTGTGTGTGTGTACATATGTGTGTGGGTTTGAAAAGCAGAGGGCTGGCAATATTGTAAATTCTGAGTTATAATGGTGCACTGATATTTTAATCTTTATACACATTGGAAGATGTATGTGAGTGTATCATATTTGCTGATGGGATGGACAATTTCATAAGGGAATCTGATATCTGGGCAAATATAAGAAGAGTGAAACTGCATTGCTTGGGAAGTCTTTAATATCCTCATTGGATGACAAATTGTTTTAATGTACATCCACTGACATTACAGCCATAAAATATCCCATTAATCTTGTAGCAGTCAATGGTTTCTATTCCAATTCTTCGGGCTCGATTTATCAAAGCTCCTACGGCTGCAAGTTCTCACAAGAACCTGCTCGCCATATTTAACAAGCAGCAGTCATCAGGCCGCTGCTTTCCTTACCTCTTCCCCACCTCTAAGGTGGTGAAATTCAGTCCCCACAGTCTAGTCCGACTGAGCAGATTGACAGCTCCTGCTCGCGCGTGATTGGCTGTGCGCTGGCAGGGGGCGGGATTGCACGCAAGTGCAAAATAGTGCTCGTGTGCAATGGTAATTTCCTCTGGGGAAATTCGCCCCCGCCAGAGGCGAGCTGAGGCGGACAGGTGCACGTATATGCGCCCCTGTCCGCCTCAGCTTTGATAAATTGAGCCCTTCAGGATCTTATGTGATGTGGTTTGTGTGATTATACACTGGGTTTTTAAATTTTAATTGATTCGAACCTATAAAAAAAACTACTCAATAATCTGCATATCACAATTCCATTAGCCTCATCCCGGACAATACAACAATATTTATTCTAAGACATAAGAAACACTTTACCAGCAGCTTTCTCCATACTTCTCTTCACCTTTTTACTTCAAAAGCGTTAACTTCTTAAAAACCCATTTTGGCTTGTTTTAAACAACATATTTAGGCTATTAGACTTTATTTTTCAAATGTTAAAGTATGTTAAATAGTATTATGATTTGGTTATAATAATGTTTACGACTCAGTCTGATTTGTCACCTTTCTTCTGTGAGGTCTATAGCTGAATCTGTCCAGTCTGAATCAATCTTTATGTAATTCTCTTGTCTTTGTTTTGTTTACCATTTGTCAGTGCCAGCTCAAGGCATTGTGATTCCTTGGTCTAAGAATGACACCTCCAACTCTCCATCCAATACAGTCACAACAATAGTCATTAGTCTCATTAGAAGGAAATTCCACACAAAAGCAAGGCAATAGCAAATGAGAATAATATCTCTCAAAAACATTTTTAGATCTCCTTATGTGCCACACCTGTCAAATACTTCCTGGGTCTATCTTGTCCAGTTATAGAGCAAACCTTGCCCCAGGATGTGGAGACTGTATGTAAGGTAGCTTAAGCTTAATTCTATAATAAGCTGTAAAGAGTTGTTGGATCACAACTGCAGAATTAACCGTAAAGGAAGAATAAGAAAAGTGGATATATAGTATATATCTCCTGATTAGTAGGTTACCCGAGAGAGTGTGAACACAGCTGATTACTTTGAATGTCCTTTGGCGAGTGAATATACAAACAACGTATTTGATATTTATCCTCAGTATTTGTTTACTTATGCTGCAGTAATAGCCCTCTTTAATATAGGATTAGAACAAACAAAAGTACTTGTGCAGATTGTTGACTGTGAGAGCCGTACCTTTGAGCTGCAATATTGATCTGAGGCGGAGAGCGCAGCGGAGTGCTTGTGACATCACTCCGGGGGGGTGTGAGCCTGAACCAATGATGATTGTGGAAATGCTGACAGGCTGGAAGAGGGGAGAGCAGACAATGCTCTCTAAGATGCTGATGCTGCAAACAGATCAATTAGAGAATTTAAGTTGTTGAAGATAAAGTTTGTTAACGAATAAAGTCCAGCTATTTATCTCTCCAGGTTGACACTGTAGAATAATGAGGTTGTCCCAAATCTTCAACGGTTCTTGAAGGGAGAAACTGGAAACCAAGCTATTGTTTGTCTCCTTGCAATAAACTGTGATAGGATAAGTAGCACCAATGGTTATCCTTGAAATGTCCAGCAAAAGCAGGTTTAATATTGAGATGAGAAACAGCTAGAAAACTGTATAGCCAGGCTTAAAGTTGTGGAGACTTTAGACAAAGATACTATAGCTACACAAACTTAGAACTATTGGCAATTAGCCATAGGCATGATGGGAATTTATAGACTTCCCTTAAAAAGACAGGAACCCACGAATAAGACACATGACAGATCCCCCCGTCAAAGGGGCTGCAATGCAGCCATAGGAGCAGGTTTATCAGGATGAGATTGGTGGAAACGTGAGACCAACCTTGAAGCATTAAGATTAGATGAAGGTTCCCAAGAATCATCCTCAGGGACAAAACCCTTCCAGCATACCAAATATTGCAGAGAACCCTTGTGCCAATGAGAATCCAAGATGGACTTGATTTCGTAAATGTCCTCATTGTCAACAATTGGTAGTGGAATATTGAAAGATGTCTGCTGTCTGGTTGGATAGAATGGTTTGAGGAGCGAGACATGAAATGTCGAATGAATGCAATAAGATGATGGCAGATCCAATTTAACAGCGTTTTCATTAACAACAGCTATTATTGTAAAAGGTTTGATGAACAATTGAGAAAACTTTTTGCTAGGTGTTTTTAGTTTCAGGTGTTTGGTTGATAGCCACACCTTATCACCTACTTTATAAGTAGGAGGGCTCCTTCTCTTGCTGTCATAATAATGTTTTTGACAATCTTGAGCTGCTTTAATATTATCTTGTAGTTGTGAAAACGTATCTGAAAGAGTATTAATGGTGTCATCTACATGAGGTGAGGAGGATGGTGAGTGAGTATACAACTGGAAAACTGGATGGAACCCATAGTTAGTGAAGAACGGAGAACATTTGGTGGAAGCGTTCCGTAGGTTATTGTAGGCAATATCTTACCAATGGTCTTGATGGAACGAACAGTAACAATGGATAAACTGTTCTAACCACTGATTGACCCTCTCTGTCTGGCCATTTGTGTGTGGATGGTAAGCAGTGCTGCATCGATGATCGATCTTAAGAATGGTGCAAAGTTCTTTCCAGAACCTTGAGGTAAACTGGGTACTACGATCCGTGATTATGATATTAGGTATACCATGTAATCTGACAACTTCCTTCATGAAGAGATATGCAGTCTGTGAAGCAGTAGGAAGTTTTTTGTAGGGAATGAAATGCGCCATTTTTGTAAGAAGATCCACCACAACTAATATCGTGTTAAAATTAGATTATTGTGGTAAATCAACTATAAAATCCATCCCCACTGTATTCCATGGACGAGTAGGTATAGGAAGAGGTTTTAAGAACCCATAAGGACGAAATTTCTGTGGCTTTAGGGTCACACAAACCTGACAAGAATTTACAAAATCCTTTACATATGAGGCCATATTAGGCCACCAATAATTTCTTCTGATCAATTCTGTAGTTCTAGCTATGCCTGGGTGTCCAGCTAGAGGGGAATCATGATGAATTGTAGTCAACCTATCCCTGATGTTAGGTGGAATGTAGATCCTATCATCGTCATAATACAACCCATCATTGTCCAAACGAAGGATCTCCTTTGGTATGGAGTTATCTTGTTGTTGGGAAGAGTGAATAACATCAGAAGATACATGGGTAACAGCAAGGAAATGTTTTGGAGATAGTATTGTTTGTGGTGGAATGTCATCAGGAGGAGGTGTTGGAGATCTTGAAAGAGCATCAGCTTTCCCATTCTTCGAACCTGGATGGAAGTTAAATCTGGTAAAATATAAGCTCCATCTGAGTTGTCGAGCAGAAAGAGTTTTACTTGATTGTAAGTATTCCAGATTTCGGTGATCCGTATAAATGGTTATGGGAATAGTTGTACCTTCTAGTAGATGTCACCAGTGTTCTAATGACTTCCTAATGACGAGGAGTTCTTTTTCTGCTATGGAGTAATTCCTTTCAGGTGCTGACATTAATTTTGAAAAGAAAGCCACTGGATGAATAGGATCTGTGAGTGAGACCTGTTGAGAGAGTATGGCTCCAATAGCGTAGTTTGAAGCGTCAACCTCCAAAATGTAGGGCAATTTAGGGTTTGGGAAGTGTAAAATGGGTGCAGAAGAAAATGATCTCTTAAGTAAATCAAATGCTGCTTGTTCATCTTCATTCCATACAAAGGATGATTGATTACCTGTGAGAGAAGATAGAGGTTTAACAATCTGAGAGAAACCCTTAATAAATTTCCGGTAAAAATTAGAGAAACCGATAAACCTTTGAACTTCTTTCTTAGAGGTAGGAATAGGCCAATTTAGGATGGCATCAACTTTATTGTCTTCCATTCTGAGACCCTTGGGTGTGATTTGATAACCTAAGAAGGAGAGTTCTGTTACATGGAAAAGACATTTCTCCGGTTTAGGGAATAAATGATGAGTACGAAGCCTATCCAAAACCCAACGTACATGCTTCAAATGTTCCTCCATATCCCTTGAGTATATGAGGATGTTGTCTAAATAAACCACCAAGCACACGTCCAACAAGTCCCTGAAGATGTCGTTTATGAAACATTGGAACGTGGCTGGGGCATTGTAAAGGCCGAAAAGCATCACAAGATACTCGAAGAGTCCATAGCGTGTCCAGAAAGCGGTCAACCACTCATCTCCTTTACGAATGCGCACAAGGTTATAAGCACCTCTTAAATCTAGCTTTGTGTAAATCTTCGCTTCACTAAGTCTTTCTACCATCTCAGGAATCAGTGGAAGAGGATACCTATTCTTAATGGTCCTTTTGTTAAGTTGACGGTAGTCTATAATTGGACGAAGGAAATTGTCTTTATTTTTGACAAAACATATGCCAGCTCCTGCAGGTGAAGTTGACGGTCTGATTAAACCTTTCTTTAGGTTTTCGTCCAAGTAAATCTTCAGAAGTTCAAGTTCAGGTTGTGAAAGTAGGTATATGTGCCCAAATGGAATTGAAGATCCTGGTAGTAGTTCTATGGGGCAGTTGTAGATGCGGTGTGGTGGTAGGGTCTCTGTTTCCTTCTTATCAAATACATCTATATAATCCATGTAAACATCTGGTATGTTGAGAGTAGGTACAACTTCACTAGGAAGAGATATTTGATAATGAACGCAATTTTTCTTGCAGAACTGAGAATCAAATTCAACTTGTAAATCTTTCCATATAATTAAAAAGACAGGAACCCACGAATAAGACACATGACACTGTAAGACCGCTGCTCCTTAACTCACCCGCCACCTCTGAGGCAGCAGACAGCAATCAGCCTGATCGAATATGATCGGGTTGATTGACACCCCCTGCTAGAGGCTGATTGGCTGCAAATGTGCAGGGGGCGGGATTGCACAAGCATTTCACAAGAAATGCTTGGGTCAGCATTTATAGATGTGCAGCTGTAGCGGATCATGTCCGCTCACACTATAATAAATCTGTCCCATTGTTTTGTTTGCAGCAATCTACCCCCTGGGCATTTCCATATATGGAAGGTGCTATCTAGACCATAGCTATGGCAGATTGCATTTGTGCACATGCATGGTAGGGGTAGGGTCACATGACATCTGACTAATGCAGTGAGCAGTATAATGCTGAACCTTTCACAAAGCATGTGCCATTACCCCCTTGGAAACAAGAAAGCAATACCTGATGTCCCTCCACATTCACCCCCTTTACATGCATAAGTAATTATTCACACGTGCACACTTTGTTACATAATACCTCAGGGTTTGGAGTAAGACACTGACAAGGAGAGGTGGAACAGGCTACACTTGGCAAAACTAAAGTGTAAGTAATTTTGCAGATTTTTGGAAATTTTATTAAAATACTTATAAGCTTTTTTTTTTTTACACTTTTTTGTCACACACTGTATTACCTCAGGTCACCCTTTTATAATATGCACATAGCTCAAAATGTTTTATGGCCTTTAAAAAAAGAGATTTTAGTGTATGTACATTTCTCACGACATGCTATGCTTTGCCTTCTGTCCTTTTTCACCCACCTCGAATAATGCAACCAAAAATGATAGTTTAGATAAGATACAGTGTATCAAATGTTGATGATGCTTCTATTTCCTATTGGCTGCTTAAAGGGACATAACAAATTAAGCTTTCAAAGTTCTGAAAAAATGTGAATTTTTAAAAGAGTTTTTAATTTTCTCTTTCATTTGTTGGAAATCATACCTAGGTAGGCTTAGGAGCAGCAAGGCATAACTGGGAGCTAGCTGTTGACTATGCACATATGACTCTTGCCATTGCATCACTAGATATGCTCAGCTAGCTTCCAGTAGTGCATTGCTGCTCTGCAGCTTACTTTTCAACAAAGGATACCAAGAGAATGAAGAAAAATTAATGATAGAAGTAAATTGAATAGTCTTTTAAAATCTGAATTTTTTTATTTAATCCGGGGGTATCAAACTCAATGGGGCCTATTTATCAAGCCGTCAACCGCAAATACGCTGGAATTCCGCAGCGTAATTGTGGAGAGCTTGATTCGCCTTAGTTATCAAAGCCTACAGACCGCAAAAGTAGAATTTTGTGACGTAACATACGATCCGCCGGTCTCAGTCCGACACAGATCAATGCTTATGTCACTACAGATGTCCTGCCACTGCCGGAGCCCACTGCAACTGAATAAATGTATTAACCCCTAAACCGCCAGCCCCCCACATTGCCATAAACTAAATAAACCTATTAATCCCTAAACCTAACAACCCGTTCATTTTATATTAAATATTAACTCATTCCTATCTTATAATAAATTTAAACTTACCTTTAAAATTAAATTAAACTATATTAAACTATTAATTAACCTACCCTAACTATTATAATAAAATTACATTAAACTATATTAAATTACTAATTAATCTAACCTAACTATTATAATAAAATCACATTAAACTATATTAAATTAATATTTAACCTACCCTAATTGTTATAATAAAATTACATTAAACTATATTAAATTAATAATTAACCTACCCTAATTGTTATAATAAAATTACATTAAACTATATTAAATTAATAATTAACCTACCCTAACTGTTATAATAAAATTACTTTAAACTATATTAAATTAATTATTAACCTACCCTAACTGTTATAATAAAATTACATTAAACTATATTAAAGGGACAGTCTACACCAGAATGTTTATTGTTTTAAAAGACAGATAATACCTTTATTACCCATTTCCCAGTTTTGCATAACCAACACAGTTATATTAATATACTTTTAACCTCTGTGATTATCTTGTATCTAAGCCTCTGCAAACTGCCCCTTTTTTCAGTTCTTTTGACAGACTTACAGTCTAGCCAATCAGTGCCTGCTCCCAGATTACTTCACGTGCACAAGCACAGTGTTATCTATATGAAATATGTGAACTAACACCCTCTAGTGGTGAAAAACTGTTAAAATGCAATCTGAAAGAGGTGGGCTTCAAGGTCTAAGAAATTAGCATATGAACCTCCTAGGTTAAGCTTTCAACTAAGAATACCAAATGAACAAAGCAAAATTGGTGGTAAAAGTAAATTGGAAAATTGTTTAAAATTACATGCTCTATCTGAATCATGAAAGTTTATTTTGGACTAGACTGTCCCTTTAAATTAATAATGAACCTACCCTAACTGTTATAATAAAATTACATTAAACTATATTACATTAATAATTAATCTAACCTAACTTTTATACTAAAATAACATAAAACCACAAATTAAAATAACTATATTATATATTTAAACACCTAACCCTACTCAAATTATTCAATTCTACAATAAAAAATTACAAAGTTACAAAAAACTAACAAACACTAAGTTACACAAAAAAATAAACACTAAGTTACAAAAAATAAAAAAAGAAATTATCAAAGCTTTAAACTAATTACACCTAATCTAAGCACCCTATGAAAATAAAAAAGCCCCCCCCCAAAATAAAAAAAACCTAACCTACAATAAACTACAAATAGCCCTTAAAAGGGCCTTTTGCGGGGCATTTCCCCAAAGAAATCAGCTCTTTTACCTGTAAAAAAAAATACAAACATCCCCCCCAATAGTAAAACCCACCACCCACACAACCAACCACCCAAATAAAAAGCTATCTAAAAAAACCTAAGCTCCCCATTGCCCTGAAAAGGGCATTTGGATGGGCATTGCCTTAAAAGGGCATTTAGCTCTTTTGCAGACCCAAGTCCTAATCTAAAACTAAAACCCACCCAATAAACCCTTAAAAAAATCCTAACACTACACCCAGAAGATTTACTTACAGTTTTGAAGATCCGACATCCATCCTCCAAGAAGCTGGGAGAAGTCCTCATTGAAGCCAGCCAAAGTCTTCATCCAAGCGGCCGAAGTCTTCATCCAAGTGGCCGAAGTCTTCATCCAAGCCAGCAGAAGTCTTCATCCAGACGGCATCTTCTATCTTCATCCATCCGGTGCGGAGCGGCTCCATCTTCAAGACATCCGACGCAGAGCATCCTCTTCCTTCCGACGACTACTGACGAATGAAGGTTCCTTTAAATGACGTCATCCAAGATGGCGTCCCTTAGATTCCGATTGGCTGATAGAATTCTATCAGCCAATCGGAATTAAGATTGAAAAAATCCTATTGGCTGTTGCAATCAGCCAATAGGATTAAGCTTCAATCCTATTGGCTGATCCAATCAGCCAATAGGATTGAGCTCGCGTTCTATTGGCTGATTGGAACAGCTTCCATTGTGGGTTAATGATGGATTAGGGGTTAATAGTTTTATTAGGTAGTTTGCGATGTTGGGGTTGGCGGATTTAGGGGTTAGATTAATTATTAATTTAATATATTTTGAGGTAATTTTATTATAATAGGTTAGATTAATTAGTAATTTAATATAGTTTAATGTAATTTTATTATAATAGTTAGGGTAGGTTAATTAATAGTTTAATATAGTTTAATTTAATTTTAAAGGTAAGTTTCAATTTATTATAAGATAGGGATGAGTAAATATTTAATATAAAGTTAACGGGTTGTTAGGTTTAGGGATTCATAGGTTAATTTAGTTTATGGCGATGTGGGGGGCTGGCGGTTTAGGGGTTAATAATTTATTCTGTTGCGGTGGGCTCCGGGAGCGGCAGGATAGGGGTTAATAACTTTATGTAGGCGGCAGATTAGGGGTTAATAAGTATAATTTAGGTGGCGGTGGGCTCCGGGAGCGGAGGAATAGGGGTTAATAAGTTTATTAGAGTGGCGGTGGGCTCCGGGAGTGGCGGTTTAGGGGTTAATAACTTTATCTAGTTGCGGCGGGGTCCAGGAGCGGCGGGATAGGGGTTAAACAGTTTAGTATAGTAATGGTGTTTAGTGACAGGGTATAAATAAAGTTGGGAAAAAGCCGAAGAGCAGCGAGATCAATGACTGTCAGTTAACAACAGTCCGCTGCTCATCGCCCGTAATTGGTGCTCTGCTTTTTGACAGCTTTTTTGTTAAATAAGGAGAGCGTATTCAGGTCCGCGGCAGCGAAGTTAGGCGATTTTAGGCAAGTGTATTGGTGCCGTTGAATGCAATTAAGTTGACGGCTTGATAAATAGGCCCCAAAGTATCTGGGAGCCACTGGCCAAGTTTTCTTTGACCATGGGGGCTGCTTGAACTGAGGTAGTGCTAGATATACTAGGAACTGGAAGTGAAATTTACCCAAATAGACTATGGTGCATGGTTGGAATTGTTGTGAATGCCAAGTGAAGTGATCATTCTGGTACTCTGTAATGTAAAAAATGACAATTATCCATGCAGTGCATGGTGGAGTCTACACTGGACACTTGTCTATATATTTATCTTGTAAGTGTGAGTTGAGTGCCTATATAGAACATCAACTAGTTACACCTCTTAGAACCCTAAAAAAAATTGACAGTCCAAATTTAAGATTCACCTATTAAACAAAGGTTTATGCAGCTATCTTGGGGGCTGCATTTGGGCCGCCCCCAGGACTGGTACTTTTAGACCACTGGTTTAATCTGTACTTTAATTTACTTTTTATTTTCAAGAAAGTGTCCAAAAATTATTTTTAATAGCCAAACTCCACTTACCATTTGCCTTCTTTGAAGAAGCTAATCTGGGCTTTAGTCTTTAGACAAAATGGCTAACCACAGTCATAAAGTTAGTATAAAGGGATTTGTTTTGCAGTTGTTATTAAAGCCAATTAGGGACAGATATGTAGCAGAATTAGCCTTGAAACGTCATCTGGTGCATTTCTATGTCTAAGAGTTAGAAATCGCTTTGTTTTCAGAGTTGAATTACATGAAAAGGGGTAAAATAAATAATGAAAATATATTTAAAAGTTGTTTCATTGCACATAAGTAAACATTTTATATAAAAATCTCAATGTGGTTACTGTCCCTTTAACCAACCACCTGTAGAAAATATTAATAGATATAAATGATTAAAAAAAAACAAGTCTCACATGCGCTTTTGGCAAAATTGTATAGAACAGAGCAAAAATGTAAGCCCATAACAAAAATGAAAAAAAAAATGGAATTATAATATACCCCTTTTCTGTATGTTTGTACTTTTCCTCTTTAAACTTCAGTTATTTTAATTTGCCCTTTCCACCCTCTGCTATTTTGCAACTTTCTAATTTTTCTGCAATGTCAGGGAATTGAAAACTGTTGCTAAGAGCACAATTTATCAATCTGCGAGCGGACAGGATTCTCATGTTTTGAACCTGTCCGCACTTGATCGCAGATTGTGGGACGCATTTGTTCCCCATATTTAACATTGCACAAGCGAATGCTTGTACAAGTCCGCCTCCTACCCTCCTGCAACCAATCACGTGAGAGTAGGGCTTGTCAATCACCCTGGTCAAATAAATCAGGGGCGATTTTCAACCGTAAACTCCCCATTGGCAAGACTGTTTATGAATCAGCGGTTTAAATCATTGCTTCATAAATATCAGTTGCAGGCTCAAATGAGCAAACAGCAAACGATCGGGTCATTTGCCTCATGATAAATCTTCCCTTATGTCTTACCTAGAAGATCTACTCACAAAAAAATATGCTCTGAATGTGGACCAGAAAGTCTGCATTTAATTTAGCTACGGGGAATCTGTGGGGAGCTCAGCTAATTAAATGATAATAATAATTCCCTTGCTTTCTTCCACAGATCTAGACTCTTTCAGCTGCCTTATCCACATGTGTTTTATTCCAGCACAATCAAGGGCTGCAACACAAGACTTATCGGGTTAGTTAAACTTCATGTGGAATTGCACTTGGTTTACTATAACCCTTTGGCTGCCGAAGGGTTAAATATTATAGTCAGTGAATTGGGTACCCCAGAATCTTACCTTGACTAAAAAAACTAATTTGCACAATTTGAATTATACACAGTTTCATGTGATTACAACTTCACGTATGAAATCCTTAGTATCGTTGATATTTTGATGGGAAAACTGCCAAAAAGAAATCTGGATTCATTTCAAACATAATAAATACAAATGGTCTAAATTCCAACATCTGTTCCTTTCACGTTTTCAGAAATAAAAGGAATACCTCTTATAAATTCCCATCCGGTACAGCTTTAAAATTTATAACAGACCTTATTATGCGTCATATGAAAAATCCTACAAACTCTGAACTTAGGGCAAATTAAAAAGGACAGTGTAGAACATAAGTTTGTGGTTACATTTTAGCCAGTATAAAAGGTATATGTATTGTTATTTTAATAAATCTAAATGAAAATGCATATGATATGTTCAAGAGCTATTTTGTGAAGTTTAAAGGCAGTATTACCTATGGATTTAACACATAGCATAGTTTAAACACATAACCCATATCAAGCACAATTAATAACACATGGCACATTATTTTGCGCTCTTTCTTGCTCAACAGTAACTCTCAATCAGTTATAAGTTGTTGGTTAAAAAAATGACTTAAAGCATTTTAACTCACCTAATACCTAAATAGCGCTCCCATTCGCCTAGATTTAGAGTTTGGTGTTAGCCGTCAAAACCAGCGTTAGAGGCTCCTAACGCTGGTTTTGGGCTACCGCTGGTATTTAGAGTTTTGTAGGTAAGGGTCTAACGCTCACTTTCCAGCCGCGACTTTTCCATACCGCAGATCCCCCTACGCCATTTGCGTATCCTATCTTTTCAATGGGATCTTTCTAACGCCGGTATTTAGAGTCGTGGCTGAAGTGAGCGTTAGAAATCTAACGACAAAACTCCAGCCGCAGAAAAAAGTCAGGAGTTAAGAGCTTTCTGGGCTAACGCCGGTTCATAAAGCTCTTAACTACTGTGCTCTAAAGTACACTAACACCCATAAACTACCTTTGTACCCCTAATCCGAGGTCCCCCCACATTGCCGCCACTCTATTAAATTTTTTTAACCCCTAATCTGCCGACCGCACACCGCCGCCACCTACGTTATCCCTATGAACCCCTAATCTGCTGCCCCTAACACCGCCGACCCCTATATTATATTTATTAACCCCTAATCTGCCCCCCCAACGTTGCCTCCACCTACCTACAATTATTAACCCCTAATCTGCCGACCGGACCTCACCGCTACTATAATAAATGTATTAACCCCTAATACGCCTCACTCCCGCCTCAATAAACCTATAATAAATAGTATTAACCCCTAATCTGCCCTCCCTAACATCGCCGACACCTAACTTCATATTAACCCCTAATCGGCTGACCGGACCTCACCGCTACTCTAATACATTTATTAACCCCTAAAGCTAAGTCTAACCCTAACCCTAACACCCCCCTAAGTTAAATATAATTTAAATCTAACGAAATAAATTAACTCTTATTAAATAAATTATTCCTACTTAAAGCTATATACTTACCTGTAAAATAAACCCTAATATAGCTACAACATAAATTATAATTATATTGTAGCTATTTTAGGATTAATATTTATTTTACAGGCAACTTTGTATTTATTTTAACCAGGTACAATAGCTATTAAATAGTTATCTACTATTTAATAGCTACCTAGTTAAAATAATTACAAAATTACCTGTAAAATAAATCCTAACCTAAGTTACAATTAAACCTAACACTACACTATCAATAAATTAATTAAATACAATACCTACAAATAAATACAATTAAATAAACTAACTAAAGTACAAAAAATAAAAAAGAACTAAGTTACAAAAAATAAAAAATATTTACAAACATTAGAAAAATATTACAACAATTTTAAACTAATTACACCTACTCTAAGCCCCCTAATAAAATAACAAAGCCCCCCAAAATAAAAAAATGCCCTACCCTATTCTAAATTAAAAAAGTTCAAAGCTCTTTTACCTTACCAGCTCTTAAAAGGGCCTTTTGTGGGGCATGCCCCAAAGAAAACTGCTCTTTTGCCTGTAAAAGAAAAATACAACCCCCCAACATTAAAACCCACCACCCACATACCCCTAATCTAACCCAAACCCCCTTAAAAAAACCTAACACTACCCCCCTGAAGATCATCCTACCTTGAGTCGTCTTCACTCAGCCGAGCCACCGATGGAACTGAAGAGGAGATCCGGAGCGGCAGAATTGATCCTCCAAGCGGCGCTGAAGAAGTCTTCCATCCGATGAAGTGATCCTCCAAGCGGCGCTGAAGAAGTCTTCCATCCGATGAAGTGATCATCCAAGCGGCGCTGAAGAAGTCTTCCATCCGGGCGATGTCATCTTCCAAGCGGGGTCTTCAATCTTCTTTCTTCAGGATCCATCTTGCAGACCTCCAACGCGGAACATCCTGCTGGCTCGACGGACTACCGACAAATGAAGGCTCCTTTAAGGGACGTCATCCAAGATGGCGTCCCTAGAATTCCGATTGGCTGATAGAATTCTATCAGCCAATTGGAATTAAGGTAGGAAAATTCTGATTGACTGATGGAATCAGCCAATCAGATTCAAGTTCAATCCGATTGGCTGATCCAATCAGCCAATCAGATTGAGCTCACATTCTATTGGCTGTTCCGATCAGCCAATAGAATGCAAGCTCAATCTGATTGGCTGAAAGTTATAACATCAAGTATGATAGCAATGATTTCTATACATAAGCACTAGAATGGTGCACAAGAAATCAAACTTTTCTCATTTTCAAGTTAATAAAACATATACAATAATATACATAGATAATTAGACAAGAATTAGACAAGAATACTCTCATAGGTTAGTTTAGGAAAGGAGGTGTGTAGACCTGTAGAGGATGTAATAACTGGAAAGATCATCAGTAAGATGGGAGGGGAGGAAGGATGGTTGAAATCTGTGCAGTTGAACATCTTATCAGTCGGGAAATTTTTCCCACCAGGGCGCCCAAATCTCATAATAAAAGTCAAGTTTATCTAGAACTGAATAAGAGTATGCTTCCATTTTCAAGAGAAACTTGACTGTGGCCAAAATCTGAGAAATGGTGGGAGGGGTGGGTTGTTTCCATGCTTTCGCAATTTCTAATTTAGTGGACATTAGAATGTAAACAGTTAAGGCTTTACGTGCAGGGGGAAGAGTTGGGAAGTCCAAATGAAGTAGACAGGTTTGTGGGCTTAGGTCAGGGGTGATACCTAATGAATGTAATAAGTCTGTTATCTGTAGCCAAACTGTGGTGGCTTTGGGGCAGTACCACCAAATGTGAGCCTGCGTGCCTAGATGTCCGCAGCCTCTCTAGCAAACAGGGGAGTGAGAGTCATATATCTTATGGAGCGTGACCGGTACTAGGTGCCAGCGAACAGAAAGTTTGTAGTGGAGTTCCCAAAGAGATGTACAATGTAAAAGTTTTTTCGTATATATAAGTTCCCTGTACCAGGAGTCAGTATCGGCCGTGAAGTTTAATTCTGTCTCCCAAGCGATATATTGTGAGATTTTGTGTTGTGAGAAGGGCGCTAGGAGAATCTCATAGTGAAATGACAGTGTCCCCTTCATTTTGTTTGGTTGTGACCATTTCTGCTCCCATACCGTGGCTGGTCTGAGACTCTTCCCAGGAAAGCCCCATGATCTCACAATGGAGCAAAGACGAAAAGTCTCAAATTTCAAAAAAGTCGGAATTCGTAATTTATTACAGATCGCTAAGTGGGAAATACCACTAGTTTGATCGTAAAGATCGGCAATATAATTTACATCAAAAGAAGACCAGCTTGATATATGAGAGTCAGGGAGGCAAAAAAGGACGCTGGTAATCGTTTGTCTCGGGGAAGGGTGGGGAGCGATCAGATTTGAGTGTCTCACCTGATCCCAGAAACGTAGTGTGTCTAGAATCACCGGATGAACAGTGTGTAGACTCTTCCAGTAATGAGAAGGAACCCAGGGAAGGTCCACTAAGGAAAGACCCAAGGGGAGAAGTGATTGCTCTACTTCTTTCCAGGAGGTTGTGTTGTCCCTATGACCCCATTCTATGAGATGTGTTAGACGAGCAGCTTGATAGTAAAGAATGACATTTGGCATACCTAATCCGCCTCGGTCGCTAGGCCTCTGAAGAGTTTGTCTTGAGGTTCGGGGTTTCTTATCTTTCCAAACATAGCAGGTTATAAGACTTTGAAGTTTATTAAGAATTGGCCTAGGTATATTAATCGGGATAGGACGAAACAGGTAAGTGATCTTTGGTACAAAAGACATTTTGATAGCTGCAATCCTGCCTGTCCAGGAAATTTCACGGTAGTCCCAAGTATCCAATAGTTTTTTCCATTCCGGAAGTCTCTCTGTAAAGTTTCTGAGTATGACTAAAGGGACACTTGGGGAGAGGTGGGTACCCAATAGCTTAAGAGAACTGGAGGACCATTTAAATTGATATTTACTTTGCAAGAGGAGGAGTTCGTTAGTTGGAATGTTAATATGTAGAGCCTCTGTTTTAGATAGATTGAGCTTGTAATAGCTGAGGCTTTCAAATCTAGAGATTATTTTAAAGACAGCTGGGAGAGACCTAGTTGGATTCGTAAGTAAAAGTGTTACGTCATCTGCATATAAGGAGATGGTGTGGCGAAGCGATCCCATCGGGAAGCCAAAAATATCAGGGTCCGATCTGATAGCTTGTGCGAGAGGTTCGATAGAAAGAGCAAACAGGAGAGGAGAGAGGGGGCAACCCTGTCTCGTCCCGTTCGATATGATGAAACTATCGGATTCCCTTGACTCTGGCAGTCGGGCTTGAGTAGAGGGCCTGAACCGATATGATAAATTTCTCAGGGATTCCAAACACCCGAAGGGTTTCCCATAGGTACTCCCACCTCACCCTGTCAAAGGCTTTCTCAGCGTCAAGTGACAGGGCTAACGTGGGAATGTCTCTCCTTGTGCTCTCGATCAAAATATCCAGCACACGTCTAGTGGCGTCCGGTCCTTCTCTTTGGGGTATGAATCCCACTTGGTCTGAGTGTACCAAAGTGGGGATAATACGGGCTAGTCGGTTAGCTAGTATCTTAGCGTAAATTTTGGTGTCTATATTAAGTAATGAAATCGGGCGGTAACTCCCACACTCCTGTGGGTCCTTACCAGGTTTTGGGATTGTAGAAATTGAAGCCTCTAGGAATTCCTTTCGGAAACTACCTTTGCTCTGGATTTCATTAAAAACTCTGCAAAGAATCGGAGAAATTTGAAGCAAATAAGATTTATAGAAATGGCCTGTAAAGCCATCCGGGCCTGGTGCTTTCGCTGCTTTAAGGTCTTTAATACCCAAAGAGACTTCCTCAAGAGTAATCAGGCAGGTCAAAGCTGCGGCCTCTGATTGATCTAGTTGGGGAAGATTCAGCGTATTCAAATACCTATGGGTTTTGACCAGGTCAAGGGTTGTAGTGGAGTCCGAGGATTTTAAGTTATAGAGATGATGATAGAAATTTTTGAAGGCCTCACCTATTGCTGAAGGGGACGTAACATATCTGTTATCAAAATTAATGGAAGATATTTTGGCTTGTGCTGTCCTATTTCTTAATTTCCTGGCTAAAAGTGCCGAAGTTTTATTACTGTTATGGTAGTAGACTTGTTTAAGTCTCCCTAATGCAGCCTGAGTTTTGTTAATCGCTAAGGACCTTATCTGCTTGGTTACCTCCGAAATTTGAGAGTTTATTGGGGTGGAGTAATTGGTAGAAAGTTCTAGTTTCAGGGTTCTAAGTTGGCAGTTAAGAGACGCTAGCGAGGCTCCTTGAGCCTTTTTGATTTGGGAGGTTTTTCCAATATAAAATCCTCTGAGGAATGCCTTCAGGGCGGCCCAGATTACTTCCTCTGACATGAGGGAAGTGCGATTTTCTCCTAGGAAATCTGTGATTACTGCTAGGGTCTCTACCTTAATAGAGGGGGTAGTAACTAGATAATCCCTAAGGTGCCATGTAAAGGCTATTGGACGATGGGGGGGGTCGCCCATGGTCATCGTTACTGAATCATGGTCTGACCACGATACTGCAGAGATCGTCGCGCCAGCAATCATGGCTAAAAGACGTGCGCCCAAAAAGAAAAAATCAATCCTAGAATGTGATTTATGGGGAGCAGAGTAGAAAGTGAATTCTTTTTCACCTGGATGGATCGCTCTCCATACATCATATAAGTCGTATTGTTTAATGAAGTTTTCGAAAGCTGTTGATATTTTGTAATTATTTTAACTAGGTAACTATTAAATAGTTATTAACTATTTAATAGCTATTGTACCTGGTTAAAATAAATACAAAGTTGCCTGTAAAATAAATATTAATCCTAAAATAGCTACAATATAATTATAATTTATATTGTAGCTATATTAGGGTTTATTTTACAGGTAAGTATTTACCTTTAAATAGGAATAATTTGCTTAATAAGAGTTAATTTATTTCGTTAGATTTAAATTATATTTAACTTGGGGGGTGTTAGGGTTAAGGTTAGACTTAGCTTTAGGGGTTAATAAATTTATTAGAGTAGCGGTGAGGTCCGGTCGGCATATTAGGGGTTAATACTTGAAGTTAGGTGTCGGCGATGTTAGGGAGGGCAGATTAGGGGTTAATACACTTTATTATAGGGTTATTGAGGCGGGAGTCAGGCGGATTAGGGGTTAATACATTTATTATAGTAGTGGTGAGGTCGGCAGATTAATGGTTAATAAGTGTAGGTAGGTGGAGGCGACGTTGGGGGCGGCAGATTAGGAGTTAATAAATATAATATAGCGCAGATTAGGGGTTAAAAAAATATGCAGGTGTCAGCAATAGCGGGGGCGGCAGATTAGGGGTTAATAAGTGTAAGGCTAGGGGTGTTTAGACTCGGGGTTCATGTTAGGGTGTTAGGTGCAGACATAGGAAGTGTTTCCCCATAGGAAACAATGGGGCTGCGTTAGGAGCTGAACGCTGCTTTTTTGCAGGTGTTTGGTTTTTTTTCAGCTCAAAATGCCCCATTGTTTTCTATGGGGGAATCGTGTACGAGCACGTTTTTGAAGCTGGCCGCATCTGTAAGCACCGCTGGTATTGAGAGTTGCAGTGGCTGTAAATATGCTATACGCTCCCTTTTTGGAGCCTAACGCAGCCCTTCTGTGAACTTTAAATACCAGCGGTATTTAAAAGGTGCGGGAGAAAAAAAGCCAGCGTTAGATACGCGGGTCGTTACCGACAAAACTCTAAATCTAGCCGTTTATTTTTAATATCAAGCAATAGAAGTTCACTCGTATTGTTCATTTCGCTTATAACTTTTTTGAAACCCTGGTATTAAATATCACTGCTTGCTATTTTGTTTTTAAATGCACAGTAAAATGCTCTAGGATAATTTTAGGCATAAAATCATGTGTGTGTGTCTGTGTGTACAGGTAGCCCTCAGTTTACGCCGGGGTTAGGTTCCAGAAGGAATGGTTGTAAATCGAAACCGTTGTAAATTGAAACCCAGTTTATAATGTAAGTCAATGGGAAGTGAGGGAGATAGGTTCCAGGCCCCTCTCAAAACTGTCATAAGTAACACCTAATACATTATTTTTAAAGC
This sequence comes from Bombina bombina, assembly GCF_027579735.1. NCBI lineage: Eukaryota > Metazoa > Chordata > Amphibia > Anura > Bombinatoridae > Bombina > Bombina bombina. The sequence continues at coordinate 1,222,884,365 of NC_069501.1, forward strand.
TTTGAAATGAAGACTTTAAATGCTAAACAGCATTATAAACCTAATAAAATAATCACACAACACAGAATATATAATTAAACTAAGTTAAATTAACAAAAACATTTGCTAAACAGCATTATAAACCTAATACAATAATCACACAGCACAGAATATATAATTAAACTAAGTTAAATGAACAAAAACATTTGCTAAACAGCATTATAAACCTAATAAACTAATCACACAACACAGACTTTACTTGCATTTTTCTGCAAACAGTTCTTTCTATGCATTTCAATCTGGACTGATTTATAGACAGGAAGATCTTGTTCCTTTGAAATCTGCTCGATAGCTCAGGTCTGGTAAAACTGAATAATTTCAGCTTGCTTGGCTTTGCTGACACACAAGCGGACAGCTCCACCTACTGGTTATTTTAATAAATGCACTGCTTCTCAATGCTTTTCAATAGCAGTCACATGACTGGAAAAAAAGGTTGTTATTCTGAAACGGTGTAAATTGAACCATTGTAAAACGAGGGCCACCTGTATATGTTTTGTGTGTATGTATATACTGTATATATATATATATATATATATATATATATATATATATATATATATATATATATATATATATATATATCGTGCTTTTTTTGTAAAAGAAAAGGTACCGGTACTCAAAAAACAAAGGTGCTGGTACTATTAATTGATATATTCTGCTCTGTAACTTTGAGAAAAGCAAAGGGACAATCTTTGATGTATTTTGCATCCCCCTCTTGTAAAAACTGTAGTATTTACATGATGATTACAAATATTACCTGTTATGAGTAGGCAGAGGTGGGGGTACTCAGTACCGGTGAATACCCCCAGAAAAAAGCCCTGTATATACATATATATATATTTACTGTATTTATATATATATATATATATATATATATATATATATATATATATATAGAGAGAGAGAGAGAGAGAGAGATAGATAGATAGATAGATAGATAGATAGATAGATAGATAGATAGATAGATAAATACACAAGAGGTAACGGGATGCTCAAGCAAAAAAATCTCTTACCGTGGCATTTCTTCAAGCCCCAAGGCAATGAAGGGAAGTGTTTTTCCAGGTGCTCCAGGAAAAGGCCCCGGTAAGGCCTATATGTAATGGAAAAACTCAGCATTCCTGGCACTTCTGTAGAGATCACACATCCAAACGTAAAAGATAAAAGTAACAAAAAGGTTTATTGAATCCACTGGTTAAAAACACATACAGGTATCCAACACAGGGGTAGACCTGTGCATAAGAACAAGACAGTAGTGGGGTAACCAAGCCCCTCAATGACAGATGCGTTTCATGCACTTGATCACTGATAATCAGAGGGATCAAGGTGTCAACCTTATAAAGGAAAATTAACCAATAGGAATTGAACACATAATTAACTCCTAGTCAAGTTCACAAGCTGCCTTAAAGGTAAATACCACTTAGCACAATTACCAAATATTTATATACTCATAAAATCTCAATAATAGTGATGCATATAGATTTTAGACAATACTTTGAGAAACATATTTCTAATTGTTTATATATGTCAAATTGATGTATTTAAAGAACAATGGAAATATGAAAGAAAAAAAAAGGAAAAAGAATTTTGGGATTATTTTATAAATAAATCCACATTCATATGGGAGTTTAGGCCATGTGGGACTCTGGTGCCTAAGGTTAGAATTCAAAATACCTCCTTTTCATTAAGTTTGTCCTCCCTGTTGCCACCTCTTCTACCCACAGGGACAAAATCAATGCCTTGAATTTTTAATAGTGTACTATCTGAATTGTCGTGTGTTCTGAAATGTCTGGCTATGGGAGTATTGGATTCTGGATCCTTTATGGATCTCAGGTGTTGCAAGAATCTGTTCCTTAGTGTTTCTATATATACTGTATATATATATATATATATATATATATATATATATATATATATATTTGTGAGTGTATATGTATTTGTGTGTGTGTGTATTCCCCATGGAAATATTTCTATGTCTGTAGCTGTAACTACTGATAAAAATGGAATACGGGGGGATAATGCCTCAGCGATGTAAATGTTCCATACTGCTTGAATTCTTGTGTTCAATGTTTAATCTTTGATATAGTTATCAATATCTAGGCTTTTTAAAAAGGCCGGTCTGGGAAATCAGACTGGCCCTGGAAATGTTTGAATATGGCCCCAGCCTCCCCGGACCTGCTTTCATCCCCCCACCCCCACACCTTGACTAGGGCCACATTTCTACCGCCACAGGCTCCCACACCCTTGTAAGGAGTGGAGCAGGCTTGAAGAAATGCGCTACGCATACGCACAAGGCTTGCTTGTGACCTCCCTGACTAAGGTTTTGGCCCTATGGCGGCCCACCGGGAAAAGTCCCTGTATACCGGCAGGCCAATCTGCCACTTGAATGTAAACATAGCATACTGTAATAAATTAGATCATGCCATTTTTTGCATTAAAATATCATTTAAAAGATGCTGCCGTTTATTTCCCTCAGTCAACTGGTAGATGGTGCTAATTGTTAGGCTGAGTGGACTGGTGCTGCAGTTCATCTTCAGTGGTTGCAAAAAAAATCAACAGTGGTCTAGCAAACTCCATTGTGACTTGCCCAGTGTGGCAACTGAATCTCTTCACAGCCTGAAGTGAAGTAAATGCTATAGTAGTTGCAGAGCTCTGCTAAAGTCTATCTACTCTCTCTGGTGGGTAGTTCTGCCCCTCTGTCTTGTGCAAGTGATCAGCAAGGGGCAGACCTTACTGTTAGAGACAGTGGATGTACCGCCTCTAGTAACAAGTAAATGGACATGTGGCAACTGAATAAGTAGATGCTCCTCAGCAGTCCTAGTAATTGGTTAGTGGGTGTTAGTGGGTGTGTCAGGCAGAATCAGATATTTTACTAACATAATGAAGAAAAAATTAAATAAATGGATATAATGTGGCCTAAACCAGGATAATAGGACAAACTATCCCCATAAAACTGGGATGTCTAATTGTCACCATGACAATCCTGACCCATAAACCAATGGCCCATAAATCCCTGCCTGTCTGCATTCTTTCACTTAACAATCTGTCAGCTCCTCACTTTCCACGTGCCAACACTGCAACTAGTAATACCACAACACTTCCTATTGTGCCAACCTGCCAATCTCTATATTCATAAAGTTGTAGCTGTGATAATTCTTCTTCTACTTTATATAACGTACACGATGCATGGGTGCAGTGTAAAACATACAGAAGCATCAGCATTTTGGGCAAAGGCACGTGATAGTTTGGAAGGGAACAACCAAGAGAGCAAGGCCTCAACTGCCGCAAAGTTGTGATTCCTTCATTTATTGGGGTCAGAAGAGTGATCAGTGGTCTATCTTGTCTCTGATCACCCAGCATCTGATTTATTGTCCCCTACCAGCATCCAAAGTGAAAGTTTTTTTCTATGACTAACAACATCCTGAATTGGCAGAGGTCACTACCTTCCCACATCTAGTGAAGCAGATTGCTTTTTTAAATTTAATCTTCCAAAATTGGGCCTTCCCTGCCCTTCCCATGTATAGCCCCACCCGCAAATTACTGGTGATCCACTGCCCACAAGCTTTTAACCTCCCACATCCATATTTATTTGTTTTCCCTTATTGGTGACATTACAGTTTTATCACAGCCACGACTGGGAGCTAGCTGAACATATCTGGTGAGTCAAAGACAAGAAGAATATGTGTGTAGCCATCAACCACCAACTTGCTCCAAATTGTGCAACTCTGCTGCTGAGCCTACCTAGGTATGCTTCTAAAAAAAGGATGCTGAGAGAACAAAGTATATTTGATAATAGAAATAAATGCAAAAGTCTCTTAAAATGACAAGCTCTGTCTGAAGCATGAAAGTTTAATTTTGACTTTCTTGTCCACTAACTAATAACTGAGCTACTCCTGCTTGTTCTAAATTAGCTGCTCATTGAGAAAAAAAAATCACAAAGGCTTAATAACTTTCTGAGGCCTCAATAGTTTGTTCTACACTAAAGATTAAATTAAAGGGACACTGAACCCAAATTTTTTCTTTCGTGATTCAGATAGAGCATGCAATTTTAAGCAACTTTCTCACTTACTCCTATTATCAATTTTTCTTTGTTCTCTTGCTATCTTTATTTGAAAAATAAGGCATCTAAGCTTTTTTCTCGGTTTAGGACTCTGGACAGCACTTTTTTATTGGTGGATGAATTTATCCACCAATCAGCAAGGACAACCCAGGTTGTTCACCAAAAATGGGCCGGCATCTAAACTTACATTCTTGCATTTCAAATAAAGATACCAAGAGAATAAAGAAAATGTGATAATAGGAGTAAATTAGAAAGTTGCTTAAAATGTCATGCTCTATCTGAATCACAAAAGAAAGAATTTGGGTTCAGTGTCCCTTTAATTGTATCTCACCTCTGAACATACTGTAATATATAGTGCAAGGAATTGTGGGTTATATGTAAAGAAACTAATATTATATACAGTATACTTTACAACAGTCCTGTTAGATACAAAATACCAAGATAAATGTTTTTTTTTAAATGATATATAATAAAAAAATAATAATTTTTAAATCTGTTAAAAACTATTTCTATGCTTTATCATTCTATTTAAAGGAATATTGTGTCTATTTGTTCCTCTCCAGGGAACAAGACTAAAGAACCCCGTCTCTCACTCTCAATAGGAACCTGGAAGTAGAAAAATCCAAAACAGTGTAGTGTGTTTAAATCAGCAAGAGCACTAATGGAAAATACAGACGGATAATGGATGAAATCACAAAAGATTTATGCTGAAATGTCAGAACCACTAATAGTATAGCTCAGCTGCAAAATAATTTTATGTCAGAATAAAAAGCTCACAAGTAAGAAAAAAACTACAAGTTTCAGGAGATCAACTGCCTTTTTAAACAGCAATAAGATGTATCATAAAAGAGGCATAACCTTTTCTCCATAGTGGTTACATGGGGGAGGTGCATTTTTGTATATATAAGGAGTTCATTCTGTTTGGTGCTGCATTGTAGTATTAGATTTAACCCCTGTATGTCGGCTGACATTTTCAGCTAAGGGGTTAAATAGCGCTTCTGGAGTGAGTCATGTTGTAATAGCTTATCTTGTCGCTTTTGTCCTCCTTAAAGGAGCAGTGTAGTGTCAAATTCTTTTTCCCTTAATGTGTTTTTTTTTCAATGATTTGTAATAACAGCAGCACAGCATAAAATGTAAGAGAAATTGCTCCTTTAGATTTATTTTCATATATAAAAGAATTGATTTGTTCTTTTAAACCACAACCCATTAAAATTAGTTGAGCTTGCTAATAGGAGGCTTAGCGTGGCCCTGTCTTTTGTATGCTTTAGGTATGTGTAGTACACTATAGAGCTGCGCTTATCCTGACCCTTCTTCACAGAGACCAGGGCTGCGCTAATTGGACATTTATATATACACAAACACATAGAAAGTCTGGCACTCTCTTGCAAGAACACAGCACACAAAAGGTTTTGAGTACACAACATTATCTATATGGCCCACACGAACTAGCCTTGTCTTGTTGTGAAAAGCAAATTAAAAAGCATGTGATAAGAGGCTGTCTGTAGTGGCTTAGAAACAGGCAGAATTGTCAGAGGTTTAAAGGTTATAAAGTCTATTATAACAATGTTGGTTGCGCAAAGCTGGGGAATGGGTAGTAAAGGCGTTATCTATCTTTTTAAACAATAACAATTTTGGTGTTGACTGTCCCGTTAAGGGTGAACACCTCTCCTTTACATGTTGTTTAAAAAATTGTTTAACAAATTCCAGGATATGATAATTGTCTACTTACCTAACAGTTTTCTTTTGTTTGCCATTGATATATTTTCAGCACCAGCTTTTGATCTTTTGTACCAACTGGAGGATATTATGACACAGGTTCTCTGGCAGCACTTGAGAGCACAATAGGGTATGGTGTTAGCTTTGATCCTTTGTTGTGTGAGGTAATTACTTCCTCGGATATATTTACATCTCCAGTGCTAATTTGTTTTATTTTACAATTGCTGCAATCACTCACTTTATGTTTTTACAGTTACTTAAAGGGACAGTTCACCCAAAAACTTTATCCCCTTTAAATTATTCCCAATGATCCTTTTAACCTGCTAGAGTGTATTAAATTTGTTGCAAGTAGCTCCTTTATTCATATTTCAGCATTTGAAATAGCTGATTTAGCTTGTGGTTTCCAAACCTATACTGAAACTTTTGATACTGGCGTATACGCTATTGACGAGCCTAAGTAAACACAGCCAGCAGAAGAGATTACACTCTCAGTGGGGGGCAGGATAGTGAAGTAATAAAATTATAATTTTCCATTGTTCTCTCTAAGTATTGAGCTTTGGTTTTCTAGACAAATATAATATAAGGAAGCAAGTCTGTGTACACAAAGTGATAACATAATGAGATCTGATATCACCTGAAGCTCAACCCATTGTAATAGGCTGTGGTTTCAAAGCACAAAATCAGCTACTTCAGATACACAAATAAACCCGAAAATGCAATTTCTCAAATAATTTATACTCTGCAGTTGGTATAACAAGTCATTTAAAATACATTTATGGAAAAACAATTTTACAGTGTACTGTCCCTTTAAAGGGACAGTTCACCCAAAAACTTAAATTATTCCCAATGATCCTTTTTACCTGCTAGAGTGTATTAAATTGGTTGCAAGTAGCTCCTTTACTCCTATTTCAGCATTGAAATAGCTGATTTAGCTTGTGGTTTCCCAACCTATACTGAAAGTTTTGATACTGGAGTATACGCTATTGACAAGCCGAAGTAAACGCAGTCAGCAGAAGAAGTTACACTCTCAGTGGGATGCAGGATAGTTAAGTAATAAAATGATCATTTTCCATTGTTCTCTTATAAGATAAGGAAGCTAGTGTGTGTACACAAAGTGATAACTTAATGAGATCTGATATTACCTTAAGTTCAACCCATTGTTATAGGCTGTGGTTTAAAAACACGAAACCAGCTACTTCATATACACAAATAAACCCGAAAATGCAATTTCTCAAATATTTTATACTCTGCAGTTGGTATAACAAGTCATTTAAAATACATTAATGGAAAAATAATTTTACAGTGCACTGTTCCTTTAAAAAAACAGTAAATATAGCAGATTGGCATAATCAACAAATGCAAGTTAAAAAGACAAAACAATAGCACTAAGTCTGGACTTCAAATGAGTAGTAGGACATTTCAGTTATGTCTATTTCCACTCATGTGACAGCCATCAGCCAATCACAAATGTATATATGTAAATTCTGTGAATTCTTGCACATGCTCAATAGGAGCTGGTGACTCAAAAAGTGTAAATATTAAAAGATTGTGCACATTTTGTTAATGGAAGTAAATTGGAATATTTTTTTTAATTGCCTGCTCTATCTGAATAATGAAAGTTTAATTTTGACTTGAGTGTCCCTTTAAAGGAACACTCAATGCAGTAGAATTAGATAATGAAAAGGTGCATAATAAAAAGACAAGACAATAGCACTTACTATGAATTTCATATAAGCATTACATTTTTTCTAACAAATTTATTTTTTCTCCCATTTTCCAGCCCCCTGTATCATGTGACAGACATCAGCGAATTACAGACTAGTATACGTATACCCTGTGAGCTTGTGCACATGCTCAACAGGATCTTGTTCCCCAGAAAGTGTGCATATAAAAACACTGTGCAAAATGTAATAATGGAAGTGTCTTAAAACTGCACACTCTATATGAATCATAAACGTTTAATTAGACTTGAGAGTGCCTTTAACCCCTTAACGACCAAGGACGTACGCCACACGTCCTCAAAAAAAAGACAGTTAATGACCGAGGACGTGTGGCGTACGTCCTTGGTCTGGAAAGCAGCTGGAAGCGATCCTGCTCGCTTCCAGCTGCTTTCCGGTTATTGCAGTGATGCCTCGATATGGAGGCATCCTGCAATAACCCCCCTTGGCCATCCGATGCAGAGAGAGCCACTCTGTGCACGGGGCGGGAGCCGGTGGGAACCTCTACACTACAGAAAAAAAGGTTAAAAATTAAAAACACAATTACTGTAAAATATCATCTAAGGGACCTGGAAGGGGTTGGGGGTTGGTCTCGGTGGGGGCGGAAAGCTACACTACAGAAAAGGGAATTTTTTTAAAAAAAAAAGGCACATTTTGTTACAAAACTGGGTACTGGCAGACAGCTGCCAGTACCCAAGATGGCGCCCATTATTGCAGAGGGGAAGGGTTAGAGAGCAGTTTGGTGGGGGATCAGTGAGGTTGGGGTCTAAGGGGGGATCCTACACATCAGCATATGTAAATATGCTTTTTTTTTTTTTTTTTTAAAAAAAAGGGCCAAATACCTTTTATTTTAGTACTGGCAGAGTTTCTGCCAGTACTTAAGATGGCGGGGACAATTGTGGGGTGGGGGAGGGAAGAGAGCTGTTTGGGAGGGATCAGGGGGTCTGATGTTTCAGGTGGGAGGCTGAGCTCTACACTAAAGCTAAAATTAACCCTGCAAGCTCCCTACAAGCTACATAATTAACCCCTTCACTGCTAGCCATAATACATGTGTGATGCGCAGCGGCATTTAGAGGCCTTCTAATTACCAAAAAGCAATGCCAAAGCCATATATGTCTGCTATTTCTGAACAAAGGGGATCCCAGAGAAGCATTTACAACCATTTGTGCCATAATTGCAGAAGCTGTTTGTAAATAATTTTAGTGAGAAACCTAAAATTGAGAAAAAATTAACGTTTTTTTTTAATTTGATCGCATTTGGCGGTGAAATGGTGGCATGAAATATACCAAAATGGGCCTAGATCAATACTTAGGGTTGTCTACTACACTACACTAAAGCTAAAACTACCCCAAAAAGCTCCCTACATGCTCCCTAATTAACCCCTTCACTGCTGGGCATAATACACGTGTGGTGCGCAGTGGCATTTAGCGGCCTTCTAATTACCAAAAAGCAACACCAAAGTCATATATGTCTGCTATTTCTGAACAAAGGGGATCCCAGATAAGAATTTACAACCATTTATGCCATAATTGCACAAGCTGTTTGTAAATAATTTAAGTTAGAAACCAAAAGTTTGTGAAAAAATTTGTGAAAAGTGAACGATTTTTTTGTATTTGATTGCATTTGACGGTGAAATGGTGGCATGAAATATACCAAAACGGGCCTAGATCAATACTTTGGGATGTCTACTAAAAAAAAATATATACATGTCAATGGATATCCAGAGATTCCTGAAAGATATCAGTGCTCTAATGTAACTAGTGCTAATTTTGAAAAGAAATGGTTTGGAAATAGCAAAGTGCTACTTGTATTTATGGCCCTATAACTTACAAAAAAAGCAAAGAACATGTAAACATTGGGTATTTCTAAACTCAGGACAAAATTTAGAAACTATTTAGCATGGGTGTTTTTTGGTGGTTGTAGATGTGTAACAGATTTTGGGGGTCAAATTTAGAAAAAGTGTGTTTTTTTCAATTTTTTCCTCATATTTTATAATGTTTTTTATAGTAAATTATAAGATATGATGAAAATAATGGTATCTTTAGAAAGTCCATTTAATGGCGAGAAAAACGATATATAATATGTGTGGGTACAGTAAATGAGTAAGAGGAAAATTACAGCTAAACACAAACACTGCAGAAATGAAAAAATAGCCTTGGTCCCAAACGGACAGAAAATGGAAAAGTGCTGTGGTCATTAAGGGGTTAAAGGGATGTTGTATTCAATTTTTCCAAGTAAATATTTTAACAATGTATTTCAGTTTTAAAAAAATTCCTGCCCTGAATTATTAAATATTTTTTTCTTATCATAGGTGCGTCCATCGCCAGCAGTAAAGCAGAGGAAGCTGTCTCTATCAACCTGTGAGAATTATTAAGAAGTACAAAGTCGATACTATTGTATTAGTTTGAACTTAAATTTAAAGAGTCATTAAACACTTTGATATAGTAGTATAAAATATTTAAAAGAATATGAAAAACATTTTTTTCGTGTAACAGTATATGTTTATTATTTATTTTGTCCCCTTTTCCTTTAATTTATCCAAATGTCACTGATTTTCTATAAAGTAACGAGCGCAGCTATGTTAAAACCTAGGTTTTACCTTATCTATCTCTTGTGCTAAGGACAGTTAGGAACAGATATACAACAGTTAATAAAACGAAACCTTTACACTTATATCTTTAATATTTAAACAACTTATATAGTTTTAAAATATATATCTGCATGATATTCTCTTGCTAATCTTTGCTTTACATACATCATTATATTAAACATTTAAAGGGATATCAAACCCAACAAATTACTTTAGTGATTCAGTCAGAGCATAACATTTTAGAAAAGTTTCCAATTTACTCCTATTATTCTTTGTTGAAGAAATACCTAGGTAAGTGTCTGAAACACTATGCTTTTCAACAAAAATATCAAGAAAATGAAGAAAATTTGATAATAGATGTAAATTAGATTTTTTTTTAAAAAAAATTAATGCTCTGTCTGAATCATGTCCCTTTAAGCATCCAATATAAATTTTTTAAAATACATTTGAAACTGTCATTGTGTTAGTAAAATCTACATTGCTTTGCAGTCCATGGACACACCCCTTGCTCAGCCTCTTGCATATGTTTACCTTAGCTCTTTAACTGGTACCAATTAGGAACATATATAAATGATCTCATGCAGTCAATGGGCTAGACTTATACAAGAGGCTGAATGACCTAGTTGTAAATATAAGATTATGTTTTAAATTAATTGAACGTTGCTTCTTCGCCTACGGTTTTGAGTGCTTCCATTAACACCTATAGTTGACTTACATTTCCTATAAATGAAATCTTGCACATAAAACAAGAACTTATTGCTAAGTGGCTAAAACAATTACAACCGCCAAAAACTTCAGAATAATGTTTTATTGTATCTAGATCACCATGTAGCATGTTGCTAGGCTATTAAGGGGACATTAACACTAAGTGCATTTCATGCACCTTCCTCTAATTATGGGTGCTGCCATATTGGAACCTAGGTTATACTGCAGGTATCTGAAGGATATTTGATGTTCATGTGCAAATATATCAGCACTGGAATGTAGTGACAGCTAGATATCAACATAACTGAAGGGAGGTGGAGAATAACTTAAGTACTATGCTTAATGTCCCTTTAAGTCTGCAGGGTGCACTCTAGCATTTATGGGGCAAATAAAAAAGCATGCAATCTTACAGAAAATGTGAGCAAAATATATAATGCAATGGTATTACCCTTTTAACCATTTAACTGCTACCACACCAATGCTGAGCTGTTTTGCAATTTTTAGATGCTTTTTACAAAAATTGCAAAGATTTACAAAGATTGCCCTTCCCCAACTCAAATTCCCTCTTGTGCAGTTAGTATTATTAAGATGTTGCTACATTTATTCAGTTATTCACACTAATTTATTGAATCAAAATTCTTGCACTCAGATATTAACACGTGCCATTAAAAACACTTCACAGAGCGTATTTTATATCATTCACTAATTATCAATTAGGACTCGGAGTAGTAAATCAGAATGAATGCAACAATAACAATAAATTATTAAATATCAAGGCTCTGGCTAAGCTCCTTCTATTACGGGAGCTAAATTACAATTATCACTGTTTTAAAATCTTGATTGTACTTTTATAATCAAATTTGCTTTGTTCTCTTGGTATTCTTAGTTGAAAGCTAAACCTAGGTAGTCTCATATTTTTTTAATTTCTAAGCCCCTGAAGGCAGGCTCTTATCTGAATGCATTTAACAGTTTTTCACAGCTAGAGGGAGTTAGTTTATGTGTGCCATATATATAACATTGTGCTCATGCCCGTGGAGTTACTTATTAGAGGGCACTGATTGGCTAAAATGCAAGTCTGTCAAAAGCACTGAGATAAGGGGGCAAAGGCCTAGATACAAGGTAATCACAGAGGTAAAAAGTATATTAATATAACAGTGTTGGCTATGCAAATCTGTGGAATGGGTAATAAAGGGATCATCTATCTTTTTAAACAATAACAATTCTGAAGTAGACTGTCCCTTTAAACACCTATTGCTATCTGGGTATTCCAAACTTCATTAAAATTATGGGGGGAGATAAAAAACTGAAATTAAAATCCTCCATGTTTCAAAATTAAATCAATGTAAATATTTGCATAGGAAATTAGTACATCTAGGCAAGTATCCCCGCTTGCTTTTCCCCAGAAATTCTTAATATACAATGTTTCCAATGCACAAGAGAATTGTGGGTAAGATATGCAAATTAGATATGCAAATTCTCAGTTTGAATTTGAATTTGAAGCAAAAATACTGACAATTTGCATATCTAATTTGCATATCTTACCCACAATTCTCTTGTGCATTGGAAACATTGTATATTAAGAATTTCTGGGGAAAAGCAAGCGGGGATACTTGCCTAGATGTACTAATTTCCTATGCAAATATTTACATTGATTTAATTATCTGGATATACATACACACTTCAATGTCACATCCCCTTCCTATAATTATAATAATATAGTGATTCAAAAGCTCTGATTAGCACATTAAAAGTGAAGACAAGTCTTATCTTTAAGGACACCCCTAGGATGACATTGAAGTGTGTCTGCATTACGAGATAGCAATAACAGTAATATAGCTCCTGCTATAGAAGGAGCTTAGCCGTAGCTCAGATAGTGTGTAATAAAGATTATAAAAGCGAGATAATCTATATACAAAGAAAAAAATATGTTTAAAATATTTAAAACTGTAACTTTATTAAGAATTTGAAACAATTTTGCACAATTTGCTAAAAAAACAAACTAATAATCTGTTGAGCATGTTTACTGTATCTCTTTGATTATGTCCAATTAGGAGTGTAAACAGGTTTCTGCTGTAAGTAACTGGTTTTGGACACTTTGCAGCATTTTGATGTACACTTAGGTTACAGAATGTCACTTCCATTTCACTTTAGGAAGCAGCTTGATACATTTTCCTAACAAAGGGGTTGATTCTAATCCGTATCATTATCATTAGAGTTTTTTTCTAAAGCATTGTGATCAACACCAAAGTTAAAAGTAAATCCTAAGGCTACAGGAGTCTGACTAAAAACATTTTCAGACTAACGGCTAGATTTAGAGTTTGGCGGTAGATGGGCTGTTAACGCTCCGCTGGCTTTTTTCTGGCCGCACCATAAAATTAACTCTGGTATCGAGAGTTCAAAAAAATGCTGCGTTAGGCTCCAAAAAAGGAGCGTAGAGCATTTTTACCGCAAATGCAACTCTCGATACCAGAGTTGCTTACGGACGCGGCCAGCCTCAAAAACGTGCTCGTGCACGATTCCCCCATAGGAAACAATGGGGCTGTTTGAGCTGAAAAAAAACCTAACACCTGCAAAAAAGCAGCGTTCAGCTCCTAACGCAGCCGCATTGTTTCCTAAGGGGAAACACTTCCTACGTCTGCACCTAACACTCTAACATGTACCCCGAGTCTAAACACCCCTACCCTTACACTTATTAACCCCTAATCTGCCACCCCCGCTATCGCTGACCCCTGCATTATATTATTAACCCCTAATCTTCCGCTCCGTAAACCGCCGCAACTTACATTATCCCTATGTACCCCTAATCTGCTACCTCTAACACCGCCGACCCCTATATTATATTTATTAACCCCTAACCTGCCCCCCACAACGTCGCCGCCAGCTACTTACAATAATTAACCCCTAATCTGCCGAGCGGACCTGAGCGCTACTATAATAAAGTTATTAACCCCTAATCCGCCTCACTAACCCTATCATAAATAGTATTAACCCCTAATCTGCCCTCCCTAACATCGCCAACACCTAACTTCAATTATTAACCCCTAATCTGACGACCGGAGCTCACCGCTACTATAATAAATGGATTAACCCCTAAAGCTAAGTCTAACCCTAACACTAACACCCCCCTAAGTTAAATATAATTTAAATCTAACGAAATTAATTAACTCTTATTAAATAAATTATTCCTATTTAAAAGCTAAATACTTACCTGTAAAATACATCCTAATATAGCTACAATATAAATTATAATTATATTATAGCTATTTTAGGATTAATATTTATTTTACAGGCAACTTGGTAATTATTTTAACCAGGTACAATAGCTATTAAATAGTTAAGAACTATTTAATAGTTACCTAGTTAAAATAATTACAAAATTACCTGTAAAATAAGTCCTAACCTAAGTTATAATTAAACCTAACACTACCCTATCAATAAATTAATTAAATAAAATACCTACAATTACCTACAATTAACCTAACACTACACTATCAATAAATAAATTAAATACAATTGCTACAAATAACTACAATTACATAAACTAACTAAAGTACAAAAAATAAAAAGAACTAAGTTACAAAAAATAAAAAAATATTTACAAACATAAGAAAAATATTACAACAACTTTAAACTAATTACACCTACTCTAAGCCCCCTAATAAAATAACAAAGACCCCCAAAATAAAAAATTCCCTACCCTATTCTAAATTAATAAATGTAAAAGCTCTTTTACCTTACCAGCCCTGAAAAGGGCCCTTTGCGGGGCATGCCCCAAGAAAATCAGCTCTTTTGCCTGTAAAAAAAAACATACAATACCCCCCCCCAACATTACAACCCACCACCCACATACCCCTAATCTAACCCAAACCTCCCTTAAATAAACCTAACACTAAGCCCCTGAAGATCTTCCTACCTTGTCTCACCATCCAGGTATCACCGATCCGTCCTGGCATCCGGTGCTGAAGAGGTCCAGAAGAGGGTCCAAAGTCTTCCTCCTATCCGGCAAGAAGAGGACATCCAGACCGGCAAACATCTTCTCCAAGCGGCATCTTCGATCTTCTTCCATCCGGTGCAGAGCGGGTCCATCTTGAAGCAGCCGACGCGGATCCATCCTCTTCTTCCGGCGTCTCCCGACGAATGACGGTTCCTTTAAGGGACGTCATCCAAGGTGGCGTCCCTCAAATTCCGATTGGCTGATAGGATTCTATCAGCCAATCGGAATTAAGGTAGGAATATTCTGATTGGCTGATGGAATCAGCCAATCAGAATCAAGTTCAATCCTATTGGCTGATCCAATCAGCCAATCAGATTGAGCTCGCATTCTATTGGCTGATCGGAACAGCCAATAGAATGCGAGCTCAATCTGATTGGCTGATTGGATCAGCCAATAGGATTGAACTTGATTCTGATTGGCTGATTCCATCAGCCAATCAGAATATTCCTACCTTAATTCCGATTGGCTGATAGAATCCTATCAGCCAATCGGAATTCGAGGGACGCCATCTTGGATGACGTCCCTTAAAGGAACCGTCATTCGTCGGGAGACGCCGGAAGAAGAGGATGGATCCGCGTCGGATGCTTCAAGATGGACCCGCTCCGCACCAGATGGAAGAAGATCGAAGATGCCGCTTGGAGAAGATGTTTGCCGGTCCGGATGTCCTCTTCTTGCCGGATAGGAGGAAGACTTTGGACCCTCTTCTGGACCTCTTCAGCACCGGATGCCAGGATGGATCGGTGATACCTGGATGGTGAAGACAAGGTAGGAAGATCTTCAGGGGCTTAGTGTTAGGTTTATTTAAGGGGGGTTTGGGTTAGATTAGGGGTATGTGGGTGGTGGGTTGTAATGTTGGGGGGGGGTATTGTATGTTTTTTTTTACAGGCAAAGAGCTGATTTTCTTGGGGCATGCCCCGCAAAGGGCCCTGTTCAGGGCTGGTAAGGTAAAAGAGCTTTTACATTTATTAATTTAGAATAGGGTAGGGAATTTTTTATTTTGGGGGTCTTTGTTATTTTATTAGGGGGCTTAGAGTAGGTGTAATTAGTTTAAAATTGTTGTAATATTTTTCTTATGTTTGTAAATATTTTTTTTATTTTTTGTAACTTAGTTCTTTTTTATTTTTTGTACTTTAGTTAGTTTATGTAATTGTAGTTATTTGTAGCAATTGTATTTAATTTATTTATTGATAGTGTAGTGTTAGGTTAATTGTAGGTAATTGTAGGTATTTTATTTAATTAATTTATTGATAGGGTAGTGTTAGGTTTAATTATAACTTAGGTTAGGACTTATTTTACAGGTAATTTTGTAATTATTTTAACTAGGTAACTATTAAATAGTTATTAACTATTTAATAGCTATTGTACCTGGTTAAAATAATTACAAAGTTGCCTGTAAAATAAATATTAATCCTAAAATAGCTACAATGTAATTATAATTTATATTGTAGCTATATTAGGATTTATTTTACAGGTAAGTATTTAGCTTTAAATAGGAATAATTTATTTAATAAGGGTTAATTAATTTCGTTAGATTTAAATTATATTTAACTTAGGGGGGTGTTAGTGTTAGGGTTAGACTTAGCTTTAGGGGTTAATCCATTTATTATAGTAGCGGTGAGCTCCGGTCGTCAGATTAGGGGTTAATAATAGAAGTTAGGTGTCGGCGATGTTAGGGAGGGCAGATTAGGGGTTAATACTATTTATGATAGGGTTAGTGAGGCGGATTAGGGGTTAATAACTTTATTATAGTAGCGCTCAGGTCCGCTCGGCAGATTAGGGGTTAATAAGTGTAGGCAGGTGTCGGCGACGTTGAGGGGGGCAGATTAGGGGTTAATAAATATAATATAGGGGTCGGGGGTGTTAGGGGCAGCAGATTAGGGGTACATAAGGATAACGTAGGTGGCGGCGCTTTGCGGTCGGCAGATTAGGGGTTAATTATTGTAAGTAGCTGGCGGCGACGTTGTGGGGGGCAGGTTAGGGGTTAATAAATATAATACAGGGGTCGGCGGTGTTAGGGGCAGCAGATTAGGGGTACATAAGTATAACGTAGGTGGCGGTCGGCAGATTAGGGGGTTAAAAAATTTTAATCGAGTGGCGGCGATGTGGGGGGACCTCGGTTTAGGGGTACATAGGTAGTTTATGGGTGTTAGTGTACTTTAGGGTACAGTAGTTAAGAGCTTTATGAACCGGCGTTAGCCCAGAATGCTCTTAACTCCTGCTTTTTTACGGCGGCTGGAGTTTTGTCGTTAGAGCTCTAACGCTCACTTCAGAAACGACTCTAAATACCGGCGTTAGAAAGATCCCATTGAAAAGATAGGATACGCAATTGAGGTAAGGGGATCTGCGGTATGGAAAAGTCGCGGCTGAAAAGTGAGCGTTAGACCCTTTAATCACTGACTCCAAATACCGGCGGTAGCCTAAAACCAGCGTTAGGAGCCTCTAACGCTGGTTTTCACGGCTACCGCCAAACTCTAAATCTAGCCGTAAGATAATGTGTCCATTTTCAAAGTTTTAGCTTTTCAAGGTTTTACATTCTCTGTGGGACACTAAAAAACATAACCAGCTGTTTTATTTAATGCTAAGGGCCTGACTCTCAAAAACTTGCTGAAACTGAGAGAAATGATCAACGTATTTTACTGAGCATTATATTGTAAAGTAAGTTTCTCTCCTTTACATAAAGAATATTAGTGGCGCACAGCTTCCAAGTTCTTTAAAACAATCCCTAAAGGCCCTCGGAATACTGACGAGGCATCTTATAGAATCTCATCAGACCAGAGAGCTTTAGAGAATTGGGACACAAGTCTTCTTTTCTGATTAGCATCCGGTTAAATTTTCCAGTTACCATCCCATACAATTTTAATGTCAATTAACAATGTATTTAGTGCAGCTGACTATCACGTGTCATCATCTGGGAGATCATCGCGACCCCTTCCCTGCAGCATGTGGGATATAACATTACCAAGCTCAGTAAACCCAGAAAAAGCGGCCAGCTACACTGACCTTTAAAGGACCAGTTTACTCCGGGCTGATGGGCTTGATAAACAGCTAAAACACATTATTTATGAAGATACAAGATGAGGAAGTATAATAAATATTAAGGATTATTATTATTTTTGCCTTTTTTTACTTGCTTCCTTGATGCTCTGCTCGACGCCCTGGACCGCTCAGATGCTTGAATGCTATAGGACCCCGCCCCATGGCCAATCAGTATTGTTTGTTTGATTGTATGCAAATGACGTAAAGTTTGCAATATGCATGCGCAAGCTGTTTAACAAACGTGCCCTACCCTCCATCGAGTGATCAAGGTAGCAAACTTCACTGCTGAACACGAACGCGCATTTATTGAGCACTAGTCTGTGTTCACACTAGCAGTGATGTTACAATGGGGGCGGGCGCATGCGTAATGCCCTCTAGGGAGACCGACCAAGTGGCCGTAGAACCAAAAAATACTGTTTGGGGTATAGCAAACACATGGTAAAAACGGAGTACAAGGTAGCCCTCAGTTTACGCCAGGGTTAGGTTCCAGAAGGAATGGTTGTAAATCGAAACCGTTGTAAATTGAAACCCAGTTTATAATGTAAGTCAATGGGAAGTGAGGGAGTTAGGTTCCAGGCCCCTCTCAAAATTGGCATAAGAAACATCTAATACATTATTTTTAAAGCTTTGAAATGAAGACTTTAAATGCTAAACAGCATTATAAACCTAATAAAATAATCACACAACACAGAATATATAATTAAACTAAGTTAAATGAACAAAAACCTTTGCTAAACAGCATTATAAACCTAATAAAATAATCACACAACACAGACTTTACTTGCATTTTTCTGCAAACAGTTCTTTCTATGCATTCCAATCTGGACTGATTTATAGAAAGGAAGATCTTGTTCCTTTGCAAGCTGCTCGATAGCTCAGGTCTGGTTAAACTGATTCATTCAGCTTGCTTGGCTTGCATATCTTTGCTGCAACACAAGCGGGCAGCTCCACCTACTGGCTATTTTAATTAATGCACTGCTTCTCAATGCTTTTCAATAGCAGTCACATGACTGAAAAAAAGGTTGTTATTCTGAAACGGTGCAAATTGAACCGTTGTAAACCGAGGGCCACCTTGTATTGAAAAAAATAAGTTTAACCTTAGAAAGTGATGTATACTTATTGTATACTTATTGCCCAGCACCAACATATTTAACTATGTATGTAAAGTCGCTATAAATTAATTGTTGTCCCTTTAAAGGAGCTGGATGGGAAGTATTTAAAACCCTGGATTTTAGCTCTCATAAGCCCTAGAAACCCAAAGGCCAACCTTTTGAGAAGCAAATGTATGCTATAATAAATGGTATGTCTTGGGGTATACAGTTTAAAGTGGTGCACAACGTTCTCCTTTGTATAAACAGATCCAGAATGTAAATATATTTTAGATGGAGTTAAAATTCATCAGCTTTAATGAAGATGCGCTTTAACTTACTTTTTAACGTCATGCTGAAATTCTCTGACCACCCTCTTAAAAAAGTTATTGTTTTTTTTTAAAGCTTACAGTTTGAACTGTTCTCCAATCAGAGATCTAGCTGCAAAAAAACTAAGACCTAGATTTGGAGTTTGGCGTTAGCCGTGAAAACCAGCGTTAGAGGCTCCTAACGCTGGTTTAGGCTACCGCCGGTATTTGGAGTCACTCAAAATAGGGTCTAACGCTCACTTACGTCAATTGCGTATCCTATCTTTTCAATGGGATCTTTCTAACTCCGGTATTTAGAGTCGTTTCTGAAGTGAGCGTTAGACATCTAACGACAAAACTCCAGCCGCAGGAAAAAAGTCAGTAGTTAAGAGCTTTCTGGGCTAACGCCGGTTTATAAAGCTCTTAACTACTGTGCTCTAAAGTACACTAACACGCATAAACTACCTATGTACCCCTAAACCGAGCCCCCCCGCACATCGCCGCAACTCGATTAAATTTTTTTTAACCCCTAATCTGCCGACCGCCACCTACGTTATACTTATGTACCCCTAATCTGCTGCCCCTAACACCGCCGACCCCTGTATTATATTTTATTAACCCCTAACCCTGCCCCCCACAACGTCGCCTCCACCTACCTACACTTATTAACCCCTAATCTGCCGACCGCAAAGCGCCGCCACCTACGTTATACTTATGTACCCTAATCTGCTGCCCCTAACACCAGCCGACCCCTATATTATATTTATTAACCCCCTAATCTGCCCCCCACAACGTCGCCTCCACCTGCCTACACTTATTAAACCCCTAATCTGACCGACCGCAAAGCGCCGCCATCCTACGTTATCCTTATGTACCCCTAATCTGCTGCCCCCTAACACCCGCCGACCCCTATATTATATTTATTAACCCCTAATCTGCCCCCCACAATGTCGCCTCCACCTGCCTACACTTATTAACCCCTAATCTGCCGACCGGGAAGCTCACTGCTATTCTAATAAATGTATTAACCCCTAAAGCTAAGGTCTAACCCTAACACTAACACCCCCCTAAGTTAAATATAATTTACATCTAACGTAATTAATTATCTCTTATTAAATAAATTATTCCTATTTAAAGCTAAATACTTACCTGTAAAATAAATCCTAATATAGCTACAATATAAATTATAATTATATTATAGCTATTTTAGGATTAATATTTATTTTACAGGTAACTTTGTATTATTTTAACTATGGTACAATAGCTATTAAATAGTTAAGAACTATTTAATAGCTAAAATAGTTAAAATAATTACAAAATTACCTGTAAAATAAATCCTAACCTAAGTTACAATTAAACCTAACACTACACTATCAATAAATTAATTAAATAAACTACCTACAATTACCTACAATTAACCTAACACTACACTATCAATAAATTAATTAAATACAATTCCTACAAATAAATACAATTTAAATAAACTAGCTAAAGTACAAAAAATAAAAAAGAACTAAGTTACAAAAAATAAAAAAATAATATTTTACAAACATAAGAAAAATATTACAACAATTTTAAACTAATTACACCTACTACTTTGGGGGGCTTTGTTTATTTTATTAGGGGGCTTAGAGTAGGTGTAATTAGTTTAAAATTGTTGTAATATTTTCTTATGTTTGTAAATATTTTTTAGGGTTATTACTATTTAATTATAGGGTTAGTGAGGCGGATTAGGATTTAATAAGTGTAAGGTTCGGGGTTTTTAGACTCGGGGGGTACATGTTAGGGTGTAAGGTGCAGACGTAGGAAGTGGTTACCGGCATAGCAAACATGGGCTGCGTTAGAGCTGAACGCGGCTTTTTTTGCAGGTGTTAGGTTTTTTTTCAGGCTCAAACAGCCCCATTGTTTCTATGGGAGAATCGTGCACGAGCACGTTTTTGAGGCTGGCCGCTTGCGTAAGCAACTCTGGTATCGAGAGTTGAAGCTGCGTTAAATAATGCTCTAGGCTCCTTTTTTGGAGCCTAACGCAGCCTTTATGTGGACTCTCAATACCAGAGTTATTTTTATGGTGCGGCCAGAAAAAAGCCGGCGTTAGTTTTTCGGGTCGTTACCGACAAAACTCCAATTCTAGCCGTTAAATAAATATAAATTGTGTGAATTGCCGTAATGGCTAGAGCAACAATTGGAGAACAGTTTAAGGACGTTAGCTGACAACAACAACAAAAAATTACTTCTGAAGTGAGCGTGGGGTATTTGAATTTAAGCGCTACAATAAAAAGTAACTTATAACCGCATGCAGGGCCGCCACTAGAAAATTTTGGGCCCCCTGACTTAACCATTGATCAGCCCCCCCCCCCCTCCTTTGACATGTGCAATTTTTTGACCAATTGACTAAAACATATATGCACTTTAATTCTTAAAGGGACAGTCAAGTCCAAAAAAAAACGCTTTCATTTTTCAAATAGGGCATGTAATTTTAAACAAGCTTGCCAATTTACTTTTATCAACAATTTTGCTTTGTTCTCTTGGTATTCAAGTTGAAAGCAAACCTAGAAAGGCACATATGATAATTTCTAAGCCCCTTGAAGGCCGCCTCTATTTAATTTACTTTTTCACAGCAGGGGAGAGCAAGCTCATGTAGGCCATTATAGATAGCATTGTGATCACGCTCGTGGCTAGTGGCAGACACTGCACTAATTGGCTAAAATGCAAGTCAATAGATTATAACTAAAAGTCATGTGATTAGGGGCGGTCAGAAGATGCTTAGATACAAGTTAGTCATAGAAGTAAAAAGTGAATTAATATAACAGTGTTGAATTTGGCAAAAACTGGGAAATGGGTAATAAAGGGATTATCTATCTTTTTAAACAACAAAAATTCTAGGTGTTGACTGTCCCTTTAAGTATCTATTTAAAACTTGAAAATGTTGTAAGGTAGTAACATACAAACACACAGACACACTCATACACTGACAACACCACACTCACCCATAAGGATTCACTATAGAACACTCCTAGCAGACACGCAAAGAAACCACACTCAGACACCCAAACAGACACCTCAGCACTTGTTTACATTGACCTGACAAGTAATGAGGTAAACTACAGTTTTGTAAAAAAAAGGAGATTTAGAAAACAAAATATGGAGTTACTGATTATTCTTTTTGTAAAGGAAGATACCAACTAAAAGATGACAACAGCATCCAGTGGCTGAAAGGAAGGGCCTGAACTGCCTAAACAATATTTTAAAGGTTAAATGGTGGATTGGTGACTTCCGAAAGGTCTCATTAGTCTCAAAGTCTTTAGAAAGATGTAAATAATCAGTAGTAAGGTCAAAATGTCCTAAAAAGGATCAGACAATGGGACCACACACACACACACAAACTTGCCCATACACCCAAGGAAACACCGACAGAGACAGCCTCAGAAAACACACAAAGACATACATCCACACACAGCGACACCCACAGAAAACACACAAAGACATACACACATATAGAGACAACTACATAAAACACAGAAAGACATACATACACACACCCTCACAGAGACATCCACAGAAAACAAACAAAGACATACACACACCCTCACAGAGACACCCACAGAAAACACACACCCTCACAGAGACATGCACAGAAAACAGACATACATACATACACACACACACACACACCCTCACAGAGACATCCACAGAAAACACAGACATACACACCCACCCTCACAGAGGCATCCAGAGAAAATACACAAAGACAAACATACACACACCTCACAGAGACACCCACAGAAAACACACACCCTCACAGAGACATCCACAGAAAACAGACATACATACATACATACACACACACACACACACCCTCACAGAGACATCCACAGAAAACACAGACATACACACCCACCCTCACAGAGACACCCACAGAAAACACACAAAGACATACACACATATAGAGACAACTACATAAAACACAGAAAGACATACATACACACACCCTCACTGAGACATCCACAGAAAACACACAAAGACATACACACATTACGAGGTTGTCTGAATGGGCAGCGTTAGGCCTCAGAAAAGTGAGCGTTGAGCCAAATGTAGCTCCACTTCAACCCTCAATACCAGCGTTGCTTACGGTAGCGGTAAGCTGGAAAAAACGTGCTCGTGCAGGAAACAATGGGGCTTAGCTTGGCTGAAAAAACCTAACACCCTGCAAAAAGCAGCGTTCAGCTCCTAACGCAACCCCATTGTTTCTATGGGGAAACACTTTCTAAGTCTACACCTAACACCCTAACATGAACCCCGAGTCTAAACAACCCTAATCTTACACTTATTTACCCCTAATCTGCCGCCCCCGCTATCGCTGACACCTGCATTATACTATTAACCCCTAATCTTGCCGCTCCCGGGGACACCGCCGCAACCTACATTATAGCTATGAACCCATAATCTGCTGTCCCTAACATCGCCGACACCTATATTATATTTATTAACACCTAACAGCTAACACTACTACATCAATAAATTAATTAAATAAATAAATTAACTACAATTATCTAAACTAAAAATACAATTCAATAAACTAAACTATAATACAAAAAAAACAAACACTAATTACAAAAAAAAAATATTACAAGAATTTTAATCTAATTACACCTAATCTAAGCCCCTAATAAAAAAGCCCCCCCCAAAATAATAAAATTCCCTACCCTAAACTAAAATTACAAAGTAATCAGCTCTTTTAACCAAGCCCTTAAAAGTGCTTTTTTGCGGGGGCATTGCCCCAAAGTAATCAGCTCTTTAATCTGTAAAAAAAAATACAACCCCCCAACATTACAACCCACCACACACCCCTACTCTAAAAGTAAGTAATCAGCAATTCCCCCCCCCCCAACAATACAACCCACCACCCACACACCCCTAACTCTAAAACCCACCCGATCCCCCCTTAAAAAACCTAACACTACCCCCCTGAAGATCACCCTACCTTGAGCCGTCTTCAGTCCGCCGGCCA
This sequence comes from Bombina bombina, assembly GCF_027579735.1. Taxonomy (NCBI): domain Eukaryota; kingdom Metazoa; phylum Chordata; class Amphibia; order Anura; family Bombinatoridae; genus Bombina; species Bombina bombina. The sequence goes on from NC_069501.1 coordinate 1,222,908,624, forward strand.
TCGATGGGACAGAAGAGGACATCCGGACCGGCAGAAGTCTTCATCCAATCTGGGCAGAAGAGGTCCTCCAAGCGGCAGAAGTCTTCATCCAAGCGGAATCTTCTATCTTCAATCAACCGGAGCGGAGCCATCTTGAATCCAGCCGAGTGGGAGACATCCTCTCTTCCGATGTCCTAAGGCAGAATGAAGGTTACTTTAAATGACGTCATCCAAGATGGCATCCCTCGAATTCCGATTGGCTGATAGGATTAAGGTAGGAAAAATCTGATTGGCTGATTTAATCAGCCAATCGGATTGAAGTTCAATCCGATTGGCTGATTGGATGAGCCAATAGAATGCGAGGTCAATTCGATTGGATTTTGAAAATGCTGTACTCTATATGGTCTTGGTGGAACCATAAGCTGTGGTACTCATACCATTAGATCTGGTTGAATGCAGGATTTAGGCTTGGTTGTATGTATTTCAAAATTAAGTCAGCTGTAGTGTAAACTGAACAGTTTTAAGTTAACCTGTCTCATTTCAAACACTGAGCAATCTTAGTCTGAGAGTATAACATGTTATGCAGATGTAAAAATCTTAGATAAAATGCCTCCTTGCATCTGGAAAGTCCTTGCATAAAGGGGCAGTAAACTGGAATGTAATATACAGGGAGTGCAGAATTATTAGGCAAATGAGTATTTTGACCACATCATCCTCTTTATGCATGTTGTCTTACTCCAAGCTGTATAGGCTCGAAAGCTACTACCAATTAAGCATATTAGGTGATGTGCAATCTCTGTAATGAGAAAGGGTGTGGTCCTAATGACATCAACACCCTATATCAGGTGTGCATAATTATTAGGCAACTTCCTTTCCTTGCAAAATTGGGTCAAAAGAAGGACTTGACAGGCTCAGAAAAGTCAAAAATAGTGAGATATCTTGCAGAGGGATGCAGCACTCTTAAAATTGCAAAGCTTCTGAAGCGTGATCATCGAACAATCAAGCGTTTAATTCAAAATAGTCAACAGGGTCGCAAGAAGCGTGTGGAAAAACCAAGGCGCAAAATAACTGCCCATGAACTGAGAAAAGTCAGCGTGCAGCTGCCAAGATGCCACAGTGCCACCAGTTTGGCCATATTTCAGAGCTGCAACATCACTGGAGTGCCCAAAAGCACAAGGTGTGCAATACTCAGAGACATGGGCCAAGGTAAGAAAGGCTGAAAGACGACCACCACTGAACAAGACACACAACATGAAACGTCAAGACTGGGCCAAGAAATATCTCAAGACTGATTTTTTCTAAGGTTTTATGGACAGATGAAATGAGAGTGAGTCTTGATGGGCCAGATGGAGATGGGCCAGTGGCTGGATTGGTAAAGGGGCAAGAGCTCCAGTCCGACTCAGACGCCAGCAAGGTGGAGGTGGAGTACTGGTTTGGGGCTGGTATCATCAAAGATGAGCTTGTGGGGGCCTTTTCGGGTTGAGGATGGAGTCAAGCTCAACTCCAGTCCTACTGCCAGTTTCTGGAAGACACCTTCTTCAAGCAGTGGTACAGGAAGAAGTCTGCATCCTTCAAGAAAAACATGATTTTCATGCAGGACAATGCTCCATCACACGCGTCCAAGTACTCCACAGCGTGGCTGGCAAGAAAGGGTATAAAAGAAGAACAATCTATGACATGGCCTCCTTGTTCACCTGATCTGAACCCCATTGAGAACCTGTGGTCCATCATCAAATGTGAGATTTACAAGGAGGGAAAACAGTACACCTCTCTGAACAGTGTCTGGGAGGCTGTGGTTGCTGCTGCACGCAATGTTGATGGTGAACAGATCAAAACACTGACAGAATCCATGGATGGCAGGCTTTTGAGTGTCCTTGCAAAGAAAGGTGGCTATATTGGTCACTGATTTGTTTTGCTTGTTTTTGAATGTCAGAAATGTATATTTGTGAATGTTGAGATAGTTATATTGGTTTCACTGGTAAAAATAAATAATTGAAATGGGTATATATTTTTTTTGTTAAGTTTGCCTAATAATTATGCACAGGGTAATATTCACCTGCACACACAGATATCCCCCTAAAATAGCTAAACTAAAAACAAACTAAAAACAAACTAAAAACTACTTCCAAAAAATATTCAGCTTTGATATTAATGAGTTTTTTGGGTTCATTGAGAACATGGTTGTTGTTCAATAATAAAATTAATCCTCAAAAATACAACTTGCCTAATAATTCTGCACTCCCTGTATATATATATAATATATATATATATATATATATATATATATATACTATATATATATATATATATATATATATATATATATATATATATTTATATATACATACACAGTAGAATACTGTATATAAAATGCATATCTGTCAAAAGGGACCTACCGTTTGTGTATTGAGGAGGGAAACATTTCTGCATGGTTTTAAATATAGAATTTCTACAGCATTGTCAAATAATCATAAATACACTGCTGCTAAAAAAATGTGTTTTTATTGACCCCTGGCCCCACCATACAACTACCACACTGAAGTTACAATCCGAAATTGCACAAAGAAATAAAAAACATTTGCTAAGGTAAAGTCCTACCTGCTCTGCCAAATGAAAGTGCTTAGCCGTCTGACACACTGTACAAACAAAGTGCCAAGTCTGGTCTCACATTGTGCATAGTGGTTTAGTGCACACTCAGAAATCCACTCAAATGCTAATACTTTACTCCTTGTAATAACATTTCCCATGCTCTAATAGCACTCTGCTGTAGTAACCTTTGTTGGCTGCCAACATTTTTTTTTTTTTTTTTTTAGTTCTTGCCTCATGGGGCCCCCCTGGCCCATTGGGCCCCTGACAGGAGTCACCCCTGTCACCCCCTGATGGCGGCCCTGACCGCATGTTCATTACAACTGATGAATTAAATTCCATCTAAAATATAGCTAACATTCTGGATCTGTTTATACAAAGGGAAAAGTTTACAATCACTTTAAGTACAATTTTATGTATAAATATTTTTTAAAAATAAAAATACATAAACTTATTAGAAGGGGGGTCCCTATGTCCCTCTAAGAGCTCATCAAAAGAGCACTAGAAACCCCCAAGACCCTTGTTTTAAAGGGACAGTCTACAATAGAATTTTTATTGTTTTAAAAGATAGCTAATCCCTTTATTACCCATTCCCCAGTTGTGAACAACCAACACTGTTATTTAATATACTTTTTACCTCTGTGATTACCTTGTATCTAAGAACCTTCTTCCATCCCCCTGATCACATGACTGTGACTGTTTATTATCTATTGTCTTGCAGTTGGCATTGTGTTGGGCTAAATCTTAACCCTTTCATGACAGGGTTAAAGTGTCTACATCGGAACACCTGTTCCGATGTAGACAAATTGAAACTACGCGATCGTGCATACGATCGCGAGATTTCAATTATTGGATCGCATCTGGGGGGGCGTCCCTACAACCCTAGGAACGCCCTCCAGACCGCGATCAAGTCCTTGAAGCACAGAAGGCTTCAGGACAGCCGTTTGTTATGACGTTCTATTCCGTCATAACGGCTTTTAAAGCCCAGTGTAAATATGACGGAATAGAACGGGCATAACGGCGTTAAAAGGTTAAATAACTTTCTGTGCCTGAACACAGTGTTATCTATATGGCCCACGTGTACTTTAAAGTCTCTTTGTGTTGAAATGGAATTTAAAAAGTATGTGATAAGAGGCAGACTTCAAGGGTTTAGAAATTAGCATAAGAGTCTGCCTAGGTTTAGTTTTCATCTAAGAATACTAAGAGAAAAAAGCAAAATTTGATGATAAAAGTAAATTGGAAAGTTGATTAAAATGACATGCCCTATCTGAATAATGAAAGTTTAATTTTGATTAGACTGTCCCCTTTAAAGCTCAGAAGCCTTGAAGAGTTACACTGACTTTGTAAATCAATTTCTTTGTGAGCAATCAAATCTAATGTCAGAAACAAATCTTAGTTCAGAACAGTGCGGTTAATTTGACTTTCTGTCTTATGTCTTTTTCCAAGAAATTGATTTACAATATCAGTGTCACTTTTTTTTTTTTTTTTGATAAACTTTTTATTGAGGTTATATTTGAACATACAATCTTTCAGTAGTAAAAATAAACAACAATGTTCACATGTGATAATGCATGAAAGATACATACATAAGTGTAGGGTTCAACAAGTACAGACAAAAACAGAATGAGAATACAGATTTCTCCCTACAGGAAAATCCTCGTTTTTACAGAGGTCACCTTTTGGAATAGACAATGACTCTTCAAGGATATATAATCATAGATTGCTATATTACAAAGGTGTTTTCTTTAGGTCGATAAACCAGTCAATGGAAGTAAAAGAAAAAGAAAAACAGTATATATCAGACTAGTGCATTATGTCTCAATCTCCTATTAGGTTGGGGGGGCTTCCGCCCCTCTCCGCCAGTTGGTTGTAAATTAGTGCGGCCAGACTACCATTTCGGCATCTAGAAAGGTGTCAGGGTATGAGGTGAGCAGAAAAGAGATATAGGTGGGGAGGGAGGGTGATGGTGGTTAGGGATGACATTTCCCTATCCATCTCCCCTTTTCTGAGTATCTAGGTAGGGGTTATACGGGTAAACATGGATTCCCAGGGTTCCCAGATTAAGCAATAATTGTTCAGCTGGCGCTGTTCCCTAGCCACGTAGTTTTCCATATTTTTGATGTAGTTTATCCCCTCTATCACGCTCTGCAGTCTGGGGGGTTGGCTCTTTTTCCAATTTCTGGCCACCAACAACTTAGCGGAGAGCAGGATATAGATCAGGAGGTTTCGCTTGTGTTTCGGAAACTTATCAATTTCTAGGTGTAAGATGGCCATGGCTGGACTTAAAGTTGGCGTTAAGTCTAGATCTTTTGCAGATCTTTTCTACTTTCTGCCAATAGGCTGTCAATTTAGGGCAAGTCCACCAAACATGAATAGGGGACCCCGGCTCTCCACACTCCCTCCAGCACAGCTTGCGAGTGCCCGGGATATGAGCTTTCGCAGTTTTGTGGGAACTAAGTGCCATCTTGTGATCACCTTGAAATATAACTCATATAGTGTGACGCAATGAGTTGCCCTTTTTCGTTAGGCTGATGGCCTTGCTCCAGGATTCTGGTGTGAAAGTAGCTTGCAAATCCCCCTCCAAGCAGTCATATGGATTGTTTTTGAGATCACCTCTTCTTCTAACAGACAGTGGTAGTGTACTGTGAGGGGTTTGGATTGTTGAGTGTTAGTTACCCACCGTGTCTCCCAGACAGTAAGGTCTCTCGGTGAGTCGCCTAGAAAGCCCCAGGATTTCATTAGCGTACGCAGTCTCAGTAGGTCAAAGTGGAGTTTGGGGTTCAGTGTGGGAAGGTCTAGCATGTCTCTATGTGTCTTTAACTGTCCATTCTGATAAAAGTCTCCCACATTGTTTATGTCTGTGGTAGCCCATACATTAATAGGAGTGTTGGGTAGTCCCATTAGGAGACCCCTTATTGGATGGATTGGCGAGGGATGTTGGGGCCCACCAATTTGTTGTGTCTCAGTTTAGTCCAAGCGTCTTGGCATCCTTTCACTATGCTGTTTGCGACGTGGATTTTGGATTGCCAATGTGGGGGTAACCAAAGCAGGTCCTCAAGGTTAATGAATGCTTGTAGTGAGGCTTGTTCTAGTTCTCTCCACCTCGTCGGAGGGGAAGGTCTTTACCCCACGCTGTAGCGTGAGTCAACATTGCTGCGTCGTGATATTTCTGATATTAGGGAGCCCAAGGCCTCCTTTCTCTATCGGAATTTGCAGGATACTCGCGGCCACCCGGGGTCTCTTGTCGTGCAGGTATATGTGTTAAAGAGGGTCTGATATTTCCTTATCAGTGTACATGGAAACTGGCAATGGAATACAGCGGAATAGGTAGGTGAGCTTTGGCAATATCATCATCTTGAGGGCGGCTATTCTGCCCATCCAGGAGATGTCGTTATATCTCTTCGATTTGAGTTCCGAAGTGATAGCTGTGAGTAGTTTTTCAAAGTTTTCCTTAATCACTATCGATTTGTTATGTGATAGGAAGACCCCTAGATGGCGGACTCCCCTGCATGACCACTTGAAGGAATAGGTGTGCTGTATAGCCTCTCTCTCATCCTGTGGAATATTGATAGAGTAGGCCTCTGTCTTGGTCACATTCAGTTTATAGTAGGAGATTTCCCCAAATTGTTGGAAAAGGGTCAGCAATGGGGGGAGAGAATCTACCGGATCTGATAGGAAGACCGTGAGGTCATCCGCAAAGAGGGCTAGCTTCTGGGGAATGCCGTGCAGCTGCACGCCATGTATTAGCGTTGACTCCCTAATGGCAATCGCCAGGGGCTCAATAGCTAGGACGAATAGTAGAGGGGAGAGAGGGCATCCCTGCCTGGTTCCATTGCTAATTGAGATTTTAGGGGAGCAAAATCCCAGGCCTCTAACGGACCGCAGTAGGGGCCGAGTATAAGGCCTTAGCCGCTGTGATAAAAGGGTCTGGTATTCCAAATGCTGACATGGTTTGGAATAGGTAATCCCACCTCACCCTGTCAAACGCCTTCTCGGCATCCAATGACAGGGCGAGTACCGGAAGTCCCATATCTGCAGCCTCAAAAAAGATGTTTAGGAGGCGTCGAGTGTTATCAGTTCCCTGCCTCCCTTGGATAAAGCCCACCTGATCCAGATGTATTATTGAGTGCAGGTGTTTCCCTAGCCTGTTTGCCAATATTTTGGCGTAGATTTTAGCATCTACGTTAATAAGTGATATGGGCCTATAGCTGGAGCACAGTGACGGGTCCTTACCCTCTTTATGAATTGTGGTGATGTTTGCTTCTAAAAATTCCGCCATGAATGCGCCCTTAGTAGCTACATTCTGAAATACGCAGAGTAGTATCGGGGTTATGAGTGGTCCAAGTGCTCTATAAAACAGCACTGTGAACCCATCTTGTCCAGGGGCCTTGTGTGGAGCTAGATCTTTAATGGCGATTTTGACCTCATCTAGGGTGAACTGCCGTCCTAATTCGGTCCTAGACTCCTCAGTTAGAGTGGGCATAGGTAGTTTTCCCAGGAACTCAGGGATATTGCTACGGTCAAATTCACTAGTCTGTTCAGAAGTTTTAATATTGTACAGGGAGTTATAATAGGTAGCGAATGCTTCAACCTATTTCTTGGGTGAGTATACCTCGCCTCTGCTGGTTGGAATGCGGGGTATCCTGTTCTGCAGTGTGCGCTGGCGGAGTTTGTTGGCCAGAAGTTTGTCTGCCCTATTCCCTTTATGGTAGTATAATTGTTTGAGTTTATGTAAATTTTCCTGAACCCGTAATTGATCTCTCTTGGAGATCTCTTCCCTAATGAGTCCGACTTGACGGGCTACTTGGGTACTGGGATTCTGCTTGTTTGTCTGCTCAAGGGCGCGCAGATCGCTGTACAGTGCCGCTAAGGGCTGGCTACCCTCTTTATGCCGTCGGGCTGTTTTTTTGATAAAGTGACCCCGGAGGTACGCTTTGAAAGCGGCCCAAAGTATGTCTATAGCAGTGTCGCCCGTGTCATTATGTGATAAGAACTCCTGCACAACCGCCTGGAGTGCCGGCAGTTCTATATCTGATAGCCATTGCTCGGAGAGTTTCCAAGGGGGCCTATGCGTTAGGGCTTGTAATGCGATAAGATCGAGGTAGACCATGTCATGGTCTGACCATGTACAGGGCCTAATGGTGGGATTAGTGAATTGGTCCAGGGACCACGAGTCACAGAATATATAATCCAGTCTGGAATATGAATTATGGGCCTTTGCGTGATGAGTGAAGTCTTTCACTGAGGGTGCCAAGCACCTCCAAGCATCATACAGGTTGTGTTGGTATATGAGTTTTCGGAAGGCATTGGAGGTGGAGGAAATGTTTCTGTCGGAGTGTGTCGTGAGGGCGGACTGTTTGTCTACGGTTGGGTCCCAAACCATGTTGAAATCCCCTCCAATAATCAGATGACCCCTTTTAATCTGGTCTATGTGTGTTAGGAGCTTGCGAAGAAAGGGGATCTGCTTGGAGTTAGGTGCATATAGCGAGACTAAAGTAAATAGTGTCTGATTGAGTATGCAAATTAGTATCAGGAATCTACCCTCACTATCTCTTTCAACATATTCCATTTTGAAGGACAGGTCTCTACTGATCAAAATGGCAACTCCTTTGGTCCTGCCATCCGTATTGGAGGCAGTTTCACACACCGGATAAAGCCGGGAAATTCAGAGATCCGGGGTTCCCCCATCCAGTGTGTCTCTTGTAAGAGCATGATGTGGATTTTATGTGTCGAGCTATAATTCTGTAACAATTTCCTCTTGGTAGGGGAGTTCAGGCCCTGTGTATTAAGTGTGGCTATGCGGATGGGGGCCATTATATGGGTGATGGAGCGGTAGCCTAGGTCGCTAAGGAGAGGAGATCTAATTAGTGTTCAGTTGGAGGAGATTCAGATTAGCGCTTGTGGGGGGATAGAGTACGCAATGCACTATGATGTGGGGGAGTATTTCCAAGGAGGAAAAGAAAAAAAAGAAGAAAGAAAAAAACCCCAGAAAAAACCTTCTGTGACTGGTTAAAAGTGATGAATATACACTTTCGCAATGAGTGCACTAACTGGACGTAGCCAGTGGAGCACAACTACTGTGTTGGGGGTGGAGCTAGGCGGAGAGGGGTCCATGGCCCCGCCGGCCTAGAATGTACTTTAAAGTTCAATGAAAACTGTGGAACAAAAGGATAACATATGCATGTCATGTAAGATAAAATATTCAATACTGTAAACCTTGAAACAAAAACACTGAACTCAACAGGTTAAATCTTAACAGTGCTAAACAATAATACGGAGAGGTAACGGGGGAGTAACAACCACTGTTCCCTTTACAAGCTGTGTTTGATCCCTTATGATTGATATGGAGCCGAATGCGTTGTAAGGCTCGACTCTTGTTAGAGGTATGGTGTGCGCTCTGTTATATCTGGGTCTGATTAGAGGGAGGGTTTGTGTTAGAGACTAGGACATGTCATGTTGTAGTCCAGTACCTCAGTTATAATCAGAAGCCTAGGCCTGGTAGCTAAAGTACTATTAGTGGGTCCGGATCTCGAGGGGGTACTGAGTCTCTCTTGGGCTATGGACCGATTACAGTGGGCCCACTCGTCGTTACCGTCAGTCATGTACTGTCATAAGTCGTGAGGGGAGTAGTGTGGTCATCTCGCATGCTCATGACAGTTAGATTAGCGACTCTACGGTCGTTAAGTAAAGCTAAGCTCAACAAGGGGCATTAATCTATGGCATGGTCAGAGCGTGCGTCTGGTCCGTGAGTGTAGCTTCTAGGGAGATAGTAGTCATATAGTCATTATGTGCTGTCTGGTGCATGTGCAAGCTAGGTTCAAGCACTTTCACTGGTCAACGTCATAAAGGGTACCAAGTCTTAGTGTGGGAATAGCCAAGAGCTCAGTAGTATATTTCAATACAATTAAAACAACAGTGGATGCGTTATTAGGAATGGATAACAAACAACATTATTAGCAATAGATAATAGACAAATTAGAAGGCTGTAGCTAGTGTCCATTATTTAGATAGTTAAGTAAGCTATAATAAGTAGGTAGATTAATCTCACCCGTCTTCTCTCCGCTTGGCCTGGGAGGTCATCTGTGAGCTTTTTGGAGGACATGTCCCCCTGAGACAGTCCTTTCACTGTCTTTCAAGGAGTACATTAAATAAAGTGAGTAAGGTAAGTAAGGTATGTAAGCAGGCTCTCTATGTGTCCATTTCCTGATGGGGTTCTGTAGAGTCTCTGAGTTTTTTGTTGATCTCTGTGGACTTTCCAGTGGAGCTAGAGGGTCTTTGGGGCAAAGGTTTCCATGGCGGGGCTGATGCTCTCAGGCCAGTGCCCCGACCTGGGTCTGTAGGGCGTTCTATTTCATCTCTAGGAAGCATGTCCCATTTTTGCAGCAATTCACGTGCCTGTTGGGGGGTGGTGGCCACAAATTGGTGGCTATCTTTCGTTATAAAAAGTCTACTGGAAACCCCCATCTGTATTTTTAGCTCTTTTTCCCTCAAGATTTTGGTGTAGGGTTGAAAGTGCCTGCGAAGCTGTAGTGTGTAAGTGGAGAGGTCCGGGTAAACTTGCAATCCAGCATATTCTTCAGGCAGGCGCTTATCTCTAGCCAGGGCTCTGAGGAGTTTTTCCCTGTATGTATAGTAGTGCAGCCTCACTATTACGTCTCTTGGTTGCCCCCCGTCTGCGGACCGTGCTCTAAGCGCTCTGTGTGCTCTGTCTATAAGAGCTTCAGTATTTGCCGCAGATCCCAGTACCGTGTCAAACAGGGTATGTAGGTATTTCTCTAGGTCTTGTGGTAATATTGATTCTGGTATGCCCTTAATTCTTATGTTATTGTGGCGCGATCTATCCTCTAGATCGGCCAGCTTAATTTCCAAATCAGTAATCTGAATGGCCAGAGACTGGGAGTAGCTGAGGAGATTGGTATGGTCTATTGCGAGGTCCTCTTGTCTGCGCTCCAGCGCGTCTGTACGCTCTCCAATAAGGCCAATGTCCCTCTTTAAGTCCGCATGGGATCTGTCAAATCTCTTGGTTAGGGAGTCATGATGTGAGGACAGTAGAGATTGGATGGCGTCTATCATGTTATTGTTTGGGCTGTTGGTTGCCCCCAGGGCTTGTGAAGCTTTTTGCATTAGCGCTGACCCCGGACTGGTATCTGAGGCACTTCCAGTATCTGAGTACTCATCTTCCGATCTCGTCCGGCTGTGCCTGTGCGAGGATGGAAGTGATCTACAACAGTTCTTTTTGGTGTGGCATGGGGTTTCTGCTTTCTTTTGTGAGACTGTGACATGCTGTTACGATAGAAGATGGAACTGCACGTTAAGAGTTGTGTGTTGCTGCTGAGAGCCTGCCTGCTCTGCATATGCTAATAGGCGTACATTGGCCGGCGGGGTCACAGATGCTTAGTGTCTAATTACATGCTGGCATGGGTCGATCCCCACACAGAGAAAATAATATTCAGGCAAGGACAGTATGTTCTTAAGGACTTGTGATCGAATGTCTTATCTCTTGCGGGCGGTTAATGATACTGTGGGGAAATATCAGGCCCTTCTCACGAGGCGTGAACTTAATGTGTATCTAGGCTCTGTTTTCTAGGGTCCCATATACGACAAAACAGCAATCCTCAGTATGTGCCCCACTCCCCAGGGGATTTGTCTCCTATTGACGAAGTAGGTAAAGGGAGTGAGGATATGACCCACCTGCAAATACAGGTGGGATAATGGTGGGAGAGGGGACAAGGTTCACTTCAGTTGGTGCAGTGGGGTCAGCGACTTTAAGTCAGACAGGCCAATATCAACGTGAGGTAGCAAGAATGCTCTGGCGTGTCGTTGCTGGTGTGGTGCTCTCACAGTCACTATAGTGTCTCCCTGTTGCAATAAAGATAGGGAGCCTGGGATGACCCCAAATCTTCCTTATACAAGGTTTTCTGCGTTATAGTTTGTTGCGTAAGCTGTGTGTAGCTACACGCAAATACTTCCAGTTAGGGAGGTCTCTCCTTTGGCGGAGTTAGTGGCGAGAGCCCAGGGGCAGCAGTAGCGTGTCTGCGAGAAGTGGTGTCCCTTAGAAGTTTGGGGAGTCTTGGTCAGCTATATAGGGGTAAGGCTAGGGCCTGAGTAACTTTTGCCAAGTCCATATATGTGGGTACTTTAGGTGCCGTCTAGATCTGATACTGCGGTGCCCCAATGCTATATGACTGTCCCTTTCTTCGGGGTTATTATCCGGTATGTGACCAGGAGAGTCTTAAGGATATGTGCGGGTCCTGGCGTGGGAGCATAGGAAGAGGTATGCTGAGCAAGGTAAGATGGCGGCGTTTTCGCGCCACACCGCTCTGTTACTCTGCAGCGTGGGTTGCACTTACCGGCTCGATTGTACACCTTCTCTCGGTCAGGGAACCCCTTCTGTGTCCTGGAGGTGGCAGAGCAGGACGATGACAGCAGTCGCTTGGCTGTGTAGCTGTTGTCGGGCCCAGGTGGTATTAGGTATGCGGCGGGTCTGTGGCCTCCCTCCCGATCTGTAGCTGGCGTGAGAAAGGTCTGACAGCTGGGGCCACTACAGCTCCGGAGCAGAGCTCCGACTCTCCGGAGCTGGCGATTAGGTGTAGCCGTTGGCCAGGGAGACTAGCGGTTGTGCTCCGGTCACAGGTATTCAGTTTAGGCTGTCCGATAGTAGCACTCAGTGCGGTTTCCACCGCAAGCACCGGCCGGTGCAAGATTAAATGCAAAAAACAGTCTTTGAGTGCAGGAGAGTAGTCCTGGTTCTGAGTGGATTAATTTTTAAATCTCTTGGTAGGGAAAAAAGAAGTTATAATAGATTTATAAGGCAATTTGTCTAGGAGCTCCACTTCAGTGCGACCGCTCTGTTAGGCAGCTAGCTCCGCCCCCTCAATATCAGTGTCACTTATCATGATCCCATATCAGTCCAGCCTGCACATGTAAAGTAAAACAGAGAATAAACATTAGAATACATCACATCAAAGGCTGTAACATCATAGGGAAATTAACGAACGCAACAAAAGTGGCGTTATTTAATTCCCTATAGCGCTGCCATTACAAGTTTTAAAAAACCTGGCTTGTGCGGGCAATATTGGGTTTTTAAGCTCCATACCGCACCAAAAACAAGCGCTGATTTTACGTGCTCGTGTACGCTTTCCCCATAGACATCAGTGGGGAGAGCGGATCAGAAAACTCTGTAACGCAGCCCCATTGATGTCTATGGGTAAAAAGAAAATACAGTTTAAACCTAACACCCTAACATAAACCCAACATCTAAGCACCCCTAATCTGCTGCCCCCGACATCGCCGACGCCTGCCTACAGTTATTAACCCCTAATCTGCCGCTTTCGATATCACCGCCACCTAACTAAAGGTATTAACCCCTAATCTGCCGCTCCTGATATCGCCACCACTATACAAAAGCTATTAACCCCTATTCCGCTGCACCCCAACATCGCCCCACACTATATTAAAGTTATTAACCCCTATTCAGCCGCTCCCCGACATTGCCGCAACTAAATAAAGTTATTAACCCCTAAACCGCCAGCCCCCCATAACATCACAACAACCATAAATTAAACTATTAACCCCTAAACCTAACCCCTAACGTAACCCTAACACCCCCTAACTGTAACATAATTAAAATAGAGCTAAATTAAACTTACAATTATTAACTAAATAAACCTAATAACCCCCTAAACCGCCCAGCCCCCCCCACATCGCAACAACCTAAATTAAACTATATTAACCCCTAAAGCTAACCCTAACCCTAATGTAACCCTAACCCTAACACCCCCTAACATTTTATCATAATTAAAATAGAGCTAAATTAAACTTACAATTATTAACTAAATAATACCTATTTAAAACTAAATACATACTTACCTGTGAAATAAAACCTAAGCTAGCTACAATATAACTAATAGTTATATTGTAGCTAGCTTAGGTTTTATTTTTAATTCACAGGTAAGTTTGTATTTATTTTAACTAGGTAGACTAGTTAGTAAATAGTTATTAATAGTTATTTAATAACTACCTAATACAAAATTACCTGTGAACTAAAACCTAAGCTACCTTACATTAAACCTAAAATTATACAAAATAAAAAAAAACTACCATTACAGAAAATAAAAAAACTGAAATTATCTAAAAAAATAAAAAATATTCCTATTGTAATACCCTTAAAAAAAAAAACCACCCCAAAATAAAAAAGTCTAATCTAGAATAAGCTGCCAAGAGCCCTTAAAAGGGCCTTTTGGGGCCCTAAAAAAGGGCCTTTTGTAGGGCATTGCCCTAAGTTAAACAGCTTTTTTGCTACAAAAATAATCAAACACCCCACTGATTTGAACAGCCAATAGGATTTAAGCAGCTCTCATTCTATTGGCTGATTTAAATTTTTCAGCCAATAGGAATGCAAGGGACGCCATCTTGAATCGCGTACCTTGCATTGAAGATTCAGGTGTACAGTGGCGACCGTATGAAAAGGATGCTCTGTGGCCGGATGTCTTCCGGATGGACCCACTCCGCGCCGCCGGGATCAAGATAGAAGATGCCGCCTGGATGAAGATTAAAGAGGCTGCCTGGATGAAGACTTCTCGCCGCTTGGATGAGGACTTCGCCGCCGGGATGAAGATTGAAGAGGCCTTCTGGATGGAAGACTTCTCGCCACCTGGATGAAGATCGTTCAAACGGGACTTCCAAAACTGTAAGTGGCTCTTCAGGGGTTAGTGTTAGGTTTTGTTTAAGGTTCTTTTGGGTGTGTTTTTTTTTAGGTTTAGAGTTTGGGCGATGTAAAAGAGCTAATTGCCCTTTTTAAGGGCAATGCCCCATCCAAATGCTCTTTTCAGGGCAATGGGTAGCTAGGTTTTTTATTTGGGGGGGGGTTGGTTGGGTGGTGGGTTTTACTGTTGGGGGGGTCTTTGTATTTTTTTTTTTACAGGTAAAAGAGCTAATATCTTTGGGGCAATGCCCCCACAAAAGGCCCTTCCATTGGTAGTTTATTGTAGGCTAGGGTTTTTTTTTGGGTGGGCTTTTTATTTTGATAGATATTAGATAGGTGTAATTCTTTTTTATTTTTGATAATTTTGTTTGTTATTTTCTGTAATTTAGTGTTTTGTCATTTTTTGTAAATAGATACTTTATTTTTAGAGTAGTGTTAGGATTTTTTTAATGTGTAGTTTAGTTTATTTAATTGGTAGTTAGTTTAATTTTAGTTTAATAATTATATTAGTTAATTGTTAGTTTATAACTTAGTTTTTTTTAATTTGACAGGTAAGATTTAATTTAATTTAAGCTAGGGAAATTGTGATTTTAATAATACGTTAGGGGGGGCGTTAGGTTTAGGGTTAATAGTTTTAAATTAGTTTATTGCCGATGTGGGGGGCTTTTGGTTTAGGGGTTAATAGATAAATTTATTATACTTCAGTTTAGGGGTTAATAGGTTTATTATAGTGGCGGCGGTGTAGGGCTTAATAACTTTAGTATAGTGGGGGCGATGTGGGGAGGACGCAGATTTTGGGTTAATTATATTTAAATAGTGTTTGCGATGCAGGAGGGCGGTGGTTTAGGGGTTAATAACCTTTATTATAGTGGCGACTGTATGAAGAGAATTGCTCTGCGCCGGATGTCTTCAGGATGGACCCGCTCGAGCCGCCTGGATCAAGATAGAAGATGCCGCCTGGATGAAGATTAAAGAGGCCGTCAGGATGAAGACTTCTCGCCGCTTGGATGGGGGACTTCGCTGCTGAGATGAAGATGAAGAGTACAGGTAAGAGAGCTAATGGGCAATGCCCCACAAAAGACCCTTTTATGGGCAATGGTAGTTTATTGTAGGCTAGGTTTTTTTTTATTATGTGTGGGCTTTTTTATTTTGATAGGGCTATTAGATTAGGTGTAATTCTTTTTATTTTTGATAATTTTGTTTGTTATTTTCCATAATTTAGTGTTTGTTTTTTTAATAATAATAATAATAATAATAATAATAATATTTAAATAGTGTTTGCGATGCGGGTGGTGGGCGGCAGTTTAGGGGTTAATAACTTTATTATAGTGTGATGATGTCGGGGAGCGGCAGAATAGGGGTTAATAAATTATATTAGTGACAGCTATTCGGGAGCGGCAGATTAGGGTTAATGAGTTTAATATAGTGTTTGTGATGCGGGAGGGCCCCGGTTTAGGGGTTAAGACGGTAGTTTATGGGTGTTACTTTACTTTGTAGCAGTTTAGTTATGAGTTTTATGTTACAGCTTTGTAGCGTAAAGCTCATAACTACTGACTTTAGATGGCGTTACGGATCTTGTCGTTTTAGGCTGTAACACCGTTTTTTTTTAGCCAGAACCACAAAACTCGTAATACCAGCGCTATGGGAATCCCAGTAAAAAATGTAATTTTTACGAGTGCGGTACTGACATTGCGTTACAGGCCTAAAAGGCCTTGCGGTACACCTATACTGGCAAGACTCGTAATGGCTGCGGTGCTGTTTTAACGCTGAAAATACCCGTATTTTCAGCATTAAGAGCCGTAGCGCACAACTTGTAATCTAGCTGATCGTTAGGATTTAAAGTGGCATTAATAATATATATTATTATTGTCTAACAAAAGTGCCGCTATTGGACAAATTAATAAGTACTCAGTCTTCGCAGGGTTTCCATCTCAATCTTCTAAACAGAAAAAACACCAATGGTCTCTATACAAAAAATAGAGGCACCTCATCATGTAACATTCATAACCAAGACTATTATGTAATGTAAAGTGTAAAACTCATACTTGTGCTGTTAGAAACAGGCTAAGCTTTTAGCTCTAGACCAGCTCACTAATCATCGCTATCTGGGATACTTGCTGTTGCTCACATGAATACAAATGCAATATAGATAACACCAGATTAGCTGCCCAATTTGATCCATAAACAGATTAGCAAAACAATGGTCCAATTGGAGTATTTGTTTTACAGCGTATTTTATGCAATGTATAGTTAAGTATGGTGTATGTTAAAGGGACAGTAAAGTCATAATTAAACATTTTATGATTTAGACAGAGCGTTACAATTTTAAACAACTTTATAATTTACTTCTGTTATTTAATTTGCTTCTTCTCTTGTTATCCTTTGCTGAAAGGTTTATATATGTAAGTTCAGGAGCAGCAAAGAACTAGCTGCTGATTGGTAGCTGCATATATATATTGATTGTGATTGGCTCACCCATGTGTTCAGTTAGAAACCAGTAGTGCATTGCTGCTCCCTTCACCAATGATACCAAGAGAATGTAGCATTTTTGACAATAGAAGTAAACTGGAACATTGTTTAAAAATTGTATTCTCTATATGAATCATGAAATAATTTTTTGTGTATCCTGTCCCTCTTAAGCTGTTAAAGTGTTTTGTGCTGGTGCACATTCTGGCATATTCACGGTGTGGGCGTGGCAATTAGTTGGCATTTCAGATCACGTCCATTTTGTATAGTGGAGACCGTAGAGTGCAATCATTGGAAACTTGTTGGCAAAGATTTGGACCATGGTGTACACAATCATATTAGTGGATAGGTTTATAAATACACAGTAGAGATAAAAAGTCCTACAAACCCTTATGACATTTCAGGATTTTGAAAAAAAGCAATAGCAAATACAGAAATAACCAATGTAAATGTCAGACTTTTTCCATCTGTAATGTAATCTTCCAACAAACAAAATCCAGAGGGGAAAAAAAAAAGCAAATAGTTAATTCCTAGAAACATTTTAAATAAACAAACAAAAAAAAAACTACATCACCCTTACTGCATAATGGGGGCTCTAGCTGTCGTTCACAGTTAACCAATCACTTTCTAATCATGTCTGTAGGTAAATAGTATAGACCTGACAATGCAAGAGCTTCTGATTAAACCCAGGCAAAAGTCAGCTGTTACTGTAGGGGTTTACTTGAATGTTTGGGGTTGAATCCTACTGGGAGAGACATGGTCTGCAAAGAGTTGCTAAAGAAATTGCAAAAACTACTTATGGAAAAGTACCAATCACAAGAGGGATATAAAAGATATCAAAGGCACTGGATGTTGGACCACTGCCAAAATCATCCTATATAATAAAAGGCCAAGTGTGTTTGTCCGAAGCTGTCATGCGCAGTAGAGAACTGCACACAAGGACAAACACACCTGGCCTTCCAACTGACCTGGATCTGGCCGTCAGCGTCTGGTGGAGTGGGCGTGGCGGATGTGACGTGGGCGGGCTTAGGCGTGACATGGGCGGGATCGGGCGTGACACGGGCAGGGCCGGGCGTGGTGCAGGCGGGGGCCAGATGCCCGGGGTCCCGACTGCCGAGACAGTGAGCTCTAAAGAGGGGGGATAGAGAGAGGAAGAAGAGGGGGGGATAAAGAGAGGAAAAGAGACAGCAAATAGAAAGGGGGGAGAGTGCACAAAAGAGAGGGGGAGAGAGCACAAAAGAGAGGGGAGAGAGAGCACAAAAGAGAGAGGGGGAGAGAGCGCAAAAGAGAGGGGGGAGAGAGCCAAAGAGAAGGGGGAGAGAGCGCAAAAGAGAGGGGGGAGAAAGCACAAAAGAGAGGGGGGGAGAAAGCACAAAAGAGAGGGGGGAGAGAGCACAAAAGAGAGGGGGAGAGAGCAAAAGAGAGGGGGGAGAGAGCTCAAAAGAGAGGGGGGATAGAGCACAAAAGGGAGGAGGGAGAGAGCACAAAAGAGAGGGGGGGAGAGAGCGCAAAAGAGAGGGGGGAGAGAGCGCAAAAGAGAGGAGGAGAGAGCGCAAAAGAGAGGGGGAGAGAGCACAAAAGAGAGGGGGAGAGAGCACAAAAGATAGGGGGAGAGAGAGCAAAAGAGAGGGAGAGAGACAGCAAAAGAGAGGAGAGAGAGAGAGCAAACGAGAGGAGAGAGAGAGAGAGCAAACAAGAGGAGAGGAGAGAGAGCAACAAGAGGGGGGAAAGAGAGAGAGCAAAAGAGAGGGAGAGAGACAGCAAAAGAGGGGGAGAGAGAGAGCAAAAGAGAGGGAGCAGAGACAGCAAAAGAGGGGGACGAGAGAGCAAAAGAGAGGGGGAGAGAGAGAGCAAAAGAGAGGAGGGAGAGAGAGAGCAAAAGAGAGGGGGAGAGAGAGAGCAAAAGAGGGGGAAGAGAGAGAGCAATAGAGAGGGGGAGAGAGAGAGCAATAGAGAGGGGGGGAGAGAGAGCAAAAGAGAGGGGGGAGAGAGAGCAAAAGTGAGGGGGAGAGAGAGGGAGTAAAAGAGAGGGGGAGAGAGCAAAGAGAAGGGAGAAAGAGAGAGCAAAAGAGAGGGGAGAAAGAAGAGAGCAAAAGAAAGGGGGGATAGAGAGAGAGAGCAAGGGGGTCGGGACTGCTGTACTGGCAAAAAATGGCCTGTGTACATGGGCTTTAGTACTAGTCATCAATAAGTGGAGAAAATGTAGCACTACAGAGATATTGCAAAGATCAGAACAACCCTCCAAAGTTCATCTGAGGATGAGGATAAAACTTATCAGGGAGGCTGCCAAGAGGCCAACAGCAACACTGAAGGAGCTAGAGGAATTTCTACTCAGTATCATGTGTCTATACCCTTCAACTCAGTATCAAGCATCTATGCCCATCTACTCAGTATTATGTGTCCTATACCCCTCTACTCAGTACTAGGTGTCTATGCCCTCTATTCAGTATTATTTGTCTATGCCCTTCTACTCAGTATTAAGTGTCTATACTCCTCTACTCAGTATTAAGTGTCTATACCCCTCTACTCAGTATTATGTGTCTATACCCATCTACTCAGTATTATGTGTCTATACCCCTCTACTCAGTACTAGGTGTCTATGCCCCTCTATTCAGTATCATTTGTCTATGCCCTTCTACTCAGTATTAAGTGTCTATACTCCTCTACTCAGTATTAAGTGTCTATACCCCTCTATTCAGTATTATGTGTCTATACCCCTCTACTCAGTATTATGTGTCTATACCCCTCTACTCAGTATTATGTGTCTATTACTCCTCTACTCAGTAATAAGTGTCTATACCCTCTACTCAGTATCAAGTGTCTATACCCCCCTACTCAGTATCAAGTGTATATACCCCTCTACTGAGTATCATGCTCTATACCCCTCTAATCAGTATCATGCTATATACCGCTCTACTCAGAATAAAGTGTCCATACCATTTCTACTCAGTACCATTTGTCTATACCTCTCTGCTCAGTATCAAGTGTATATACCCCTTTACTAAGTATCATGTTGCATACCCTTTTACTCAGTATCATATGTCTATAAAATTCTACTCAGTATTATGTCTCTATACCCTCTACTAATTTTTATGTTCTACCATGCGTCTAAAACTCATCCACTCTTTATTATGTGTCTATACCACTAAACTCAGCACCATGTGTTTTTACCCTCTAACACTGATTCATGCATCTATAACCTATAATCAGCACCATATGTTTATACCTCTCTTCTTTACATCACAATTCTATAACCCCTATAATCAGTATCATGTACTTTATACCCTCTATAACCCTGTGTTTCTAGACTTGTTCGTTTTCTTGTATGTTTAGATCCATGGAGCTCACAACTTTTTTTTTTTTTTTATTGGATCACAGTTTATAATACAGAAATATATGGAGCATTTGAACAGTTCAGCTGTAAGAAAGACAAAATAGCTTCCAGGCTTGGAAACATATAAAAGATTTGTTGCTAGAAGAACAGACATTCATTGACCAGACATCCCTTTATAAGCTTTTGCCTTTATTGTTTGCTTTTCAGCTTATGATATAATTCCCTGGCATCTTTAGTCCAGTTATAGCTACAAACATTTTACAGCATTTTGAAATTAAGGTTTAGTGCCCACAGGGCTATGCGACAATCCTTGGTCATTGTCTTTGGAAGCCTGCGATTTCATAAGAAGCTATATCCTTTACTTGACTTTGTAAAATCGAATATCATTTTGTTTCTTGAGAACATGACAATATTTGCATATCAGATGCAAGAGACTAACACTTCTTTAACCACTTTCAGAAAGTAATACTGATAATTTGTCATGAAAATTGCGGTATTTACATGAGTCTCATAGGTTAGCTCTACTCTTCCCTTCTTCAGATAATCACAAACTGTACCAACGCCAACACAGGCCTCATACACACACTGACACTTCCTATTCTAACTCATGGGTAGATCAACCCTGATTCTGCCCATAGCCTCTCAGTCCCAGATATGTTTCCAAATGATGGGAGGAACAGAATTGCTAATGGTACTGTTCTCTAAAACTCAAATTTGTCTCTAATGAAAAAAGTTGTATTCAGGTTATTATTTTTTAAATCATAAGAACATATGTCATCAATCTCATTTAGATCTTTGGCCACTTTATTCTGGTTAAAACCACTGCTAACATGTTTTTTTGCCCTTTATTTATTATTTCCACCATTTTCTTGCTATATTAGAGACATTTTTGTTATTATATGTGCATATTTAAGGGGAAACCATTTTCTATAGGCATAGTATGCATAGTATATGTCAGCCATTAAAGGTTCAGTAAACACATTGAGGTTTTAATATAAAATGTTTTAAAATAACTTTACGTTCATTATTTATTTTGACCTCATTTCATGCAATTGAAATGCACCTGTTGACTTCTCAAGGCTTGCCCTGATTCTAGTAGTCTCTTATTGGTTAAAGGGACAGTCAACACCAGAATTTTTGTTGTTTAAAAAGAAGATAATCCCTTATTACCCATTCCCCAGTTTTGTCATAACCAACACAGTTATAATAATACACGTTTTACCTCTGTAATTATCTTGTATCTAAGCTTCTGCTGACTGCCCCCTTATTTCAGTTCTTTTGACAGACATGTAATTAAGCCAATCAGTGCTCAGTCCTAGGTTACTTTAAGTGCCTGAGCTCAATGTTATCTATATGAAACATGTGAACTAATGCCCTCTAGTGGTCAAAATGTATTCAGATTAGAAGCAGTCTTCAAGGTCTAAGAAATTAGCATATGAACCTCCTAGTTTTAGCTTTCAACTAAGAATACAAGAGAACAAAGCAAAATTGGTGATAAAAGTAAATTGGGAAGTTGTTTAAAATTGCATGCCCTATTTAAAACATGAAGTTTTTTTTGGACTTGACCTGTCCCTTTAATTAAGCAGATAGAGCTGTAAAACAAGGCACTTTATACTTGGTCTTCTTCCACTACTGTTGTCTTTGTGTTTTGTTTTCGTTAAGGGCTAGTTTATGAGAGGAGCGCTATTTAGCACTCCCTCTCAATCATTAACTTTTGCTATTAACCCCCCTACTCTAATAACCCCTAATCTGCCAAAGCCCCCTGCTCTTTTAACCCCGCTGCACTAATTAATACCACCACTAACCCACCACAATAAACCCGCATGCTATTAACCCCTAAAACCACCACTACCCACCACAATAACCACTACTCTGTTAACCCCTAACAGTTAACCCTCTGGGACCCCTTACTTAATACCCCTAAATTACAAAAACATAAAATATCACTATCATTAAAAAATAAAAATAATTGCAAAAAATAAAAAAACAACTGTAAAAGCCCTGCCCTAATACCAAAGTACCCTATAAAAGCCCCCCTAAAAAAAATCCCCTATACTAAACACTAAAATAACCCCCACAAAAAAAAAAACCTATCTTTAAAAACCCTAATCTAAAAATCGCTCTGGAAAAGGGCATTTGTCAGGCAGGGCCCTCGTTGAAGTGATAACTTGCTTTTTTGAGAAAAGAACCCTATCCTAAAAAAAACCTAATCTAAAAAGGCCTTTAAATGGGGCATACGCAAATTTTAACTCTTTTGCTAAAAAAAACCCTATACTAAACCTAACTCCCCCCCCTCAAAAACTAAGACTTCACCCCCATATTTTGTACTCACCATCTTAAATTTGGCTCTTTTAGGGGCCAGCGGTGGGTCCATTGTGTTAGTTGTCTGCTTGCAGCCCTCCTGGATCGTCTTGGGCAGTCTTCTCCTTTTCTTCCACCCCAATCTGTCTTTATGCTGTCCCGCAACACACTTAAGATTGAATGCAAAGTTCCCCCTTTTCAGGGCATTGGTTTAGGTATTTTTTAGGATGGGGGGGGGGGGGTTAGCAAAAGATCTAAATCATTTATGCCCTTTTTAGGGCATTTTTTTAGCTTAGTTTTTTTTCTAGGATAAGGTTGTTGTTTTTTAGCAAAAGAGTTAAAATCACTTAAGCCCTTTTCAGGTCATTTTTTGGCTTAGATTTTTTTTAGGATAAGGCGTTTACTGGTTGTGTTTTTTGTTTTTTTTGTTTGTAATTTTTTTTTTTTTTCTGGTAGTGTTTTTTTTTATTTGTAATTTAGAGGGTCTTAGATTAGGGGTTTCGGGGGATTAGCTGTTAGTGGTTAATAGAGTAGGGGTTATTGCGGTGGGTGTAGTAGCGGTTTAGAGATTAATAGTGTAGTGGGTTATTTCTTTGGGGTAATGGTGGTTTATCGTATAATACAGTAGCGGCTTACTGTGGTGCAGGTAGTGGCAGTTTAGGAGTTAATAGTGCAGCGGGAACAGTGCCAGTTTAGGGCTTAATAGTGTAAAGATGTTAAAAGACTAGGGGGCTGTGGCGGATTAGTGGTTATTAGATTAGGGGGTTTATAATGAATGGGGTAATATCAGTTTAGAGGTTAAAGGGACAGTAAAGACCAGAATTTTTGTTGTTTAAAAATGTAGATAATCCCTTTATTACCCATTCCCCAGTTTTGCATAACCAACACAGTTATAATAATATACTTTTTACCTCTGTGATTACCTTGTATCTAAGCCTCTGCAAACTGCCCTCGTATTTCAGTTCTTTTGACAGACATGCATTTTTAGCCCGTATTTCAGTTCTTTTGACAGACATGCATTTTTAGCCAATCAGTGCTGGCTCCTAGGAGCTTCACGTGCCTGAGCTCAATGTTATCTATGTGAAACACATGAACTAACGACCTCTAGTGGTGAAAAACTGTCAACATGCTTTCAGATTAGAGGCAGCCTTCAAGGTCTAAGGAACTAACATATGAACCTCCTAGGTTTAGCTTTCAACTAAGAATACCAAGATAACAAATCAAAATTGGTAATAAAAGTAAATTGGAAAGTTGTTTAAAATTACATTACCTATTTAAATCATGAAAGGTTTTTTTTACTTGACTGTCCCTTTAATAGCGACAGGGGTTATGGTGGTTTAGGGGTTAATTGTGTAGGGTGTGGATAGTGTAAGTTAAAACATGTTATTGTTTTTTTCTTTAGTTTTATGTGTTTCATACAACTTTTTTCTCAGCCCAAACTCTTTATCTTAGCTTAGAAGTCTCGTTAAAAATTTTGAGCATAAAATGCAATTGTTTTCAAGAGATCGCATTTACTTTCAACTTGTAATGCGAGCGCACTTTTGTGCTCGACTGGGCTGATTGAAAGTATTGGGACTGTAAATAAATGCAAATTTGTGCAAATAAACTTGCAGTAATTTAAACACTGGCCCACCTGTAATATGGAGTCGAGGACAACAAATACCGCAATCTCGTGATCACATTTGCAATACTCGCACAAACAATTGCGCTCCACTTGTAATCTAGCCCAAAATTGGTTAAAAGAAGGTAATAAAGTTTTGATGGAGAGTTATGGAATGTGAATCCCAGACTTATTTAATCCTTATGAGTCTGTTAATTTTTATTTACTCAAAAACAAACAAACAACTTTTTAATAATTCAGATAAATTCTTCTATTTTACCTCTATTATAAAGTTTACTTCTTTCTCTTGGTATCTTTTGTTGAAACTTAGCTCTAATGCATGAGAGCATATATAGATAGCCCGTGTGCTGCGCTCTTTCCCCATACAAGTGGCTAGGCTGTCACATATTACTATTTTTGAATTTTTAAAAATATTCAATAAATCATCAAATTTTTATGGAGTGTGGTTTTGTCTCTTTTCTTTGGAAGCATATATAGATAGGCATAGAAGTTTGCACATCTTCACCATCGGGGTTGATTCCAGCCTTTCTGATCTTGTTTATTGGCTGTTTTATTGTTCCTAAAATATTTTTTTTATCATTCAAGCAATTACAATGCAAACAGAAAAAACATTTCCAGATTTGAAAAAGATTGTTTTGGATTTGAACGGATATTAGACACCTATATGATGCATGTGCCTCTGACGATCACAGTCCACCCACTCTCTTAAAATGTTTCTAATTAGAACACTCACAATCAAATTATTATTAATTTACATTAAAAAAGGTTGACGTTTCAGTCCTTTCTGGGACCTTTATCAAGACCAACAAAGACATAAATAACCCATAATCAATGCCCCTATATTTAAAACGTTGCATATCCTCCCACTAAATATTGTTAGTTTTGGTGCATGTGACGTCATATCGGTATTATACAAATGTATCTAATCATTTAACTTGTCAATATACTGTTACAACAAAGCTAATGTTGCAATACAATCAACGCTACAATCAGGGGCGTATTAATGAATAGGCCAACAAGGCCGGTGCTTAGGGCGACAGATTTTGGTGGGCGGCACTTGTCCACTGCAGTATCTGACCATGCTTTAAGGCTGTGACACACTGCAAGCGGAGCGGTGCGCAGCGTGTAGATGCGGCTGTGCGCGCTCAGTGTGTCCTGCCTTTTCATCTCTGAGCATTCTGCTGCATCAGGATGCGTAGCTGAGTGCTCAGAGATTAAATAATTGAACTTTAGAAGCGATGCGACGCGGTGCGAAGCAGCTGCATCGCCTCGCGCCGCATAGCTTGCAGTGTGTCACAGCCTTTAAAAAAAATAATAAATAAATTTTGCCCGGGCAGCTTACGAGTGGTGCGGTCACGTGACCGTCTTTTCTGATTCAGTGTGAGGACTGAGGACTGGAGCAGGGCGTGATAGAGGGAGCTGCTGCCTGCCACTCACTTACTCACGGAACAAGCCCCTCACCCACCCAATAGGAGAAGAGGCTTGTCAACGAATGGACGTCACACGTCAAGGCTGCAGCCGGCAGCCGGATAAGCTTACACGAGGTTCGAGAAGACGAGCGACTTGAGCAGGGGATTCAACGGCAAAGCCGAATACAGGTTATGGAAGACATAACATCCCCCAACTCTGAGCGCTATGAACTCTGCGAACTGTAAGTTTATTTATAGTGACAAGGTGAATCAAACCTATCAAGGGGGTGTAAGGAGAGGCACCACGCTATTCAACTTTATACTACACAGAAGGGAAAAAGTTTTTCTATATTCCTTGACACTGCCTGTTAACAACACACTGCATGCAGCCACATTAGTTTTCTAGCTGGAGATAGATTTCATTCTCTTTTTCTGAGAATTTTGTAGCGCTACTCCCACACTGTAGAGCCGGATCACATTAATAGAGAATGAAATCTCCGGCTGGGAAAATAATGTTGCTGCATGCAGTATGTATTGCGCGGGTATGAAGGCTGCCCCAGGGGAATACACTAAGGGCACAAGCTAGATGGGACCGACACAGCACACTGTGAGCACAGCCAAGAGGAAGCAGCCTCATGCCCCCAATATCCGGTTCTTCCATCCCCAGAGCCAGGCCTGTCATTTTTAAACACAGGGCTGTAAAAAGTGCAGGAGGTCTCTCAGACCGGGAACAGTATGAATGTTTTGTATTGAAAATCAGTCACGCTTTTCTATACAAATCACACAAACTGTTTCCGGTCTGAGAAATCTTCTGCACTTTTTAGAGCCCTGTGTTTAAGAATGAGAAAACATCTGTGGGCAGCTCTGTCCAGTGTTGGCACAGTTTTTGATAATGTTAACACTGATCTATGTATATATGTTTTTAAAATTAATTCATTAAATGCAGGTGCTGTTTTGCTCTTCCAGTCTCTCATCTGCCATATCTCCCTCCTTCTCCCCCTCCCTTCCTAATATTATTTTTGAAAATGCAAAAAAAAAGTAATGTTGCACCCTGACCCAAAAAATAGTATGTCTAAAAAAGTCCTAAAATCTGGGGGGGTTAGTGGGGGGGGGCAGCAGAATTTTGAGTGCCTAGGGCAGCACAAAACCTAAATACTGCTACCTACACTTATTAACCCCTAATCTGCCACCCCCAACATCGCTGCCACTATATTAAAGTTATTAACCCCTAAATCTAAGTCTAACCCTAACCCTAACACCCCCTAACTTAAATATAATTTAAATAAATCTAAATAAAATTACTATAATTAGCTAAATTATTCCTATTTAAAACTAAATACTTACCTATAAAATAAACCCTAAGATAACTACAATATAACTAATAGTTACATTGTAGCTAGCTTAGGATTTATTTTTATTTTACAGGCAACTTTGTATTTATTTTAACTAGGTAGAATAGTTATTAAATAGTTATTAACTATTTAATAGCTACCTAGTTAAAATAAAGACAAATTTACCTGTAAAATAAAACCTTACCTATGTTACAATTACACCTAACACTACACTATAATTAAATTAATTCCCTAAACTAACTACAATTAAATACAATTATCTAAAGTACGAAAAAAACAAACACTAAATTACAGAAAATAATAAAATAATTACAAGTTTTTTAAACTAATTACACCTAATCTAATCCCACTAATAAAATAAAAAAGCCCCCCAAAATAATAAAAAGCCCTACCCTATACTAAATTACAAATAGCCCTTAAAAGGGCCTTTTGCGGGGCATTGCCCCAAAGTAATCAGCTCTTTTACCTGAAAAAAAAGTACAATACCCCCCAACATTAAAACCCACCACCCACACACCCAACCCTACTCTAAAACCCACCCAATACCCCCTTAATAAAACCTAACACTAACCCCTTGAAGATAACCCTACCTTGAGATATCTTCACCCAGCCGGGCCGAAGTCCTCAACGAAGCCGGGCGAAGTGGTCCTCCAGACGGGCAGAAGTCTTCATCCAAGACGGCCAGAAGAGGTCCTCCAGACCGGCAGAAGTCTTCATCCAAGACGGCCAGAAGAGGTCCTCCAGACCGGCAGAAATCTTCATCCAGGCGGCATCTTCTATCTTCATCTATCCAGCGTGGAGCGGGTCCATCTTCAAGACATCCGATGCGGAGCATCCTCTTCCATCGACGTCCAACTGAAGAATGAAGGTTCCTTTAAATGACGTCATCCAAGATGGCGTCCCTTCAATTCTGATTGGCTGATAGAATTCTATTAGCCAATCTGAATTAAGGTAGAAAAAATCCTATTGGCTGATACAATCAGCCAATAGGATTGAGCTTGCATTCTATTGGCTTATCTGATCCAATCAGCCAATAGAATGCCAGCTCAATCCTATTGGCTGATTGGATCAGCCAATAGGATTGAACTTCAATCCTATTGGCTAATTGCATCTGCCAATAGGATTTTTTCTACCTTAATTCCGATTGGCTGATAGAATTCTATCAGCCAATCGGAATTGAAGGGACGCCATCTTAGATGACATCATTTAAAGGAACCTTCATTCTTCAGTTAGATGTCGATGGAAGAGGATGCTCCGTGTCCGATGTCTTGAAGATGGACCCACTCCACGCCGGATGGATGAAGATAGAAGATGCCGCCTGGATGAAGACTTCTGCCTGTCTGGAGGACCTCTTCTGGCCGGCTTGGATGAAGACTTCTGCCCGTCTGGAGGACCACTTCGCCCGGCTTCGTTGAGGACTTTGGCCCGGCTTGGTGAAGACTTCTCAAGGTAGGGTGATCTTCAAAGGGTTAGTGTTAGGTTTTATTAAGGGGGTATTGGGTGGGTTTTAGAGTAGGGTTGGGTGTGTGGGTGGTGGGTTTTAATGTTGGGGCGGTATTGTACATTTTTTTTCAGGTAAAAGAGCTGATTACTTTGGGGCAGTGCCCTGCAAAAGGCCCTTTTGAGGGCTATTTGTAATTTAGTATAGGGTAGGGCTTTTTATTATTTTGGGGGGCTTTATTTATTTTATTAGTGGGATTAGATTAGGTGTAATTAGTTCAAAAAACTTGTAATTATTTTATTATTTTCTGTAATTTAGTGTTTGTTTATTTTCGTACTTTAGATAATTGTATTTAATTGTATTTAATTGTAGTTAGTTTAGGGAATTAATTTAATTATAGTGTAGTGTTAGGTGTAATTGTAACATAGGTTAGGTTTTATTTTACAGGTAAATTTGTCTTTATTTTAACTAGGTAGCTATTAAATAGTTAATAACTATTTAATAACTATTCTACCTAGTTCAAATAAATACAAAGTTGCCTGTAAAATAAAAATAAATCCTAAGCTAGCTACAATGTAACTATTAGTTATATTGTAGATATCTTAGGCCTAGATTTAGAGTTGGGCGGTAGCCGTCAAAACCAGCGTTAGAGGCTCCTAACGCTGGTTTTTACCGCCCTCTGGTATTTGGAGTCAGTCTTTAAAGGGTCTAACGCTCACTTTTCAGCCGCGACTTTTCCATACCGCAGATCCCCTTACATCAATTGCGTATCCTATCTTTTCAATGGGATCTTTCTAACGCCGGTATTTAGAGTCTTGGCTGAAGTGAGCGTTAGAAATCTAACGACAAAACTCCAGCCGCAGAAAAAAGTCAGTAGTTAAGAGCTTTCTGGGCTAACACCGGTTTATAAAGCTCTTAACTACTGTGCTCTAAAGTACACTAACACCCATAAACTACCTATGTACCCCTAAACCGTGGTCCCCCCACATCGCCGCCACTCTATTACATTTTTTTAACCCCTAATCTGCCGACCGCCACCTACGTTATACTTATGTACCCCTAATCTACTGCCCCTAACACCGCAGACCCCCTATATTATATTTATTAACCCCTAACCTGCCCCCCACAACGTCGCCGCCAGCTACCTACAATAATTAACCCCTAATCTGCCGACCGCAAAGCGCCGCTACCTCCGTTATCCTTATGTACCCCTAATCTGCTGCCCCTAACACCGCCGACCCCTATATTATATTTATTATCCCCTAATCTGCCCCCCTCAACGTCGCCTCCACCTGCCTACATTTATTAACCCCCTAATCTGCCAAGCGGACCGCACCGCTACTATAATAAAGTTATTACCCCTAATCCGTCTCTCTCCCGCCTCAATAACCCTATAATAAATAGTATTAACCCCTAATCTGCCCTCCCTAACATCGCCGTCACCTAACTTCAATTATTAACCCCTAATCTGCCGACCGAATGTCGCTGATACTGTAATAAATGGATTAACCCCTAAAGCTAAGTCTAACCCTAACCCTAACACCCCCCTAAATTAAATATAATTTAAATCTAACGAAATAAATTAACTCTTATTAAATAAATTATTCCTATTTAAAGCTAAATACTTACCTGTAAAATAAACCCTAATATAGCTACAATATAAATTATAATTATATTATAGCTATTTTAGGATTTATATTTATTTTACAGGTAACTTTGTATTTATTTTAAACCAGGTACAATAGCTATTAAATAGTTAAGAACTATTTAATAGCTAAAATAGTTAAAATAATTACAAAATTATCTGTAAAATAAATCCTAACCTAAGTTACAATTAAACCTAACACTACACTATCAATAAATAAATTAAATAATTTATTTAATAAGAGTTAATTTATTTCGTTAGATTTAAATTATATTTAATTTAGGGGGGTGTTAGGGTTAAAGATAGACTTAGCTTTAGGGGTTAATAAATTTATTAGAGTAGCGGTGAGCTCCTGTCGGCAGATTAGGGGTTAATACTTGAAGTTAGGTGTCAGCAATGTTAGGGAGGGCAGATTAGGGGTTAATACTATTTATTATAGGGTTATTGAGGCGGGAGTGAGGCGGATTAGGGGGTTAATACATTTATTATAGTAGAGCTCAGGTCCGGTCGGCAGATTAGGGGTTAATAAGTGTAGTTAGGTGGAGGCGACATTGGGGGCGGCAGATTAGGGGTTAATAAATATAATATAGGGGTCGGCGATGTTAGGGCAGCAGATTAGGGGTACATAGGGATAATGTAGGTGGCGGGGGTGTACGGAGCGGCAGATTAGGGGTTAAAAATAATATACAGGGGTCAGCGATAGCGGGGGCGGCAGATTAGGGGTTAATAAATGTAAGGTTAGGGGTGTTTAGACTCGGGGTACATGTTAGAGTGTTAGGTGCAGACGTAGGAAGTGTTTCCACATAGAAAACAATGGGGCTGCGTTAGGAGCTGAACGCGACTTTTTTGCAGGTGTTAGGTTTTTTTTCAGCTCAAACCGCCCCATTGTTTTCTATGGGGGAATCGTGCACGAGCACGTTTTTTAAGCTGGCCGCGTCCGTAAGCACCGCTGGTATCGAGAGTTGAAGTTGCGGTAAATATGCTATACGCTCCTTTTTTTGGAGCCTAACGCAGCCATTCTGTGAACTCTAAATACCAGCGGTATTTAAAAGGTGCGGCCAGAAAAAAGCACGCGTAGCTAACGCACCCCTTTGGCCGCAGAACTCTAAATCTAGGCGTTGGGGTTTATTTTATAGGTAAATATTTAGTTTTAAATAGGAATAATTTAGCTAATTATAGTAATTTTATTTAGATTTATTTAAATTATATTTAAGTTAGGGGGGTGTTAGGGTTAGGGTTAGACTTAGATTTAGGGGTTAATAACTTTAATATAGTGGCGGCAACATTGGGGGCGGCAGATTATGGGTTAATAAGTGTAGGTAGGTGTCGGCGACATTTGGGGTGGCAGATTAGGGGTTAATAAATATAATGTAGGTGTCAGCAATGCTGGGGGCAGCAGATTAGGGGTTAATACATATAATGTAGGTGGCGGCGGTGTCCGGAGCAGCAGATTAGGGGTTAATAATATAATGCAGGTGTCGACGATGTTGGGGGTGGCAGATTAGGGGTTAATAAGTGTAAGATTAGGGGTGTTTAGACTCGGGGTTCATGTTAGGGTGTTAGGTGTATACATAAAATATATTTCCCCATAGGAATCAATGGGGCTGCGTTAGGAGCTTTATGCTGCTTTTTTGCAGGTATTAGGTTTTTTTTCAGCCGTCTCCCCCATTGACTCCTATGGGGAAATCGTGCACGAGCACGTTTTGCCAGCTCACCGCTACCGTAAGCAGCGCTGGTATTGAGGTGAGATGTGGAGCTAAATTTTGCTCTCCACTCACTTTTCTGCGGCTAACGCCAGGTTTGTAAAATCCCCCGAAATACCAGCGTTGTCTGTAGGTGAGCAGTGAGGGAAAATTGCTCGTTAGCACCGCATAGCATTACCGACAAAACTCGTAATCTAGGTGAAAGTTTCTAAGACCATTTAAAGGAATAGTAAAGATCTGTTTGGTTATGCATAATGACACAGCTTTGTAGTATGTTTTCATTATTTATTTCCCCCTTTAGTTCTTAAAATTGAGCAATGTCTAATTCTCAGAACTTTAAATGCACCCTGCTGAATTATTACGGCTAGCCCTGCTACACATCTGTCTATATTTGACTTTATCAGATAACAACTACAAAATACATACAATACATTTTATATTAACTTTATGACAGTGCTTAGCCTTGTTGTCTGCAGACTAAAGCCCAGATTAGCTTCTCCAAATACGGCAAATGGTGAATGTAATTTGGATATTGAAAAATAACTGCAGCAAAAAGAATGTCAACTTTTTTAAAAATGTTAATACTTGGCTGATGTGTGTTTAAGTGTGTCTGAGTGTGTGTGTGTCTGAGTGTTTGTATGTGTGTGTGCCTGTGTTTTTGTGTTTGTGTGTGTCTGCTTTCTGGGGGGGGGGGGGTGACACCATAACTTACCGCACCGGGTGACACCAACCCTATTGAAGCCCACAGTGTTTGTCATTACCACCTCTTGTGGAAGTTTATTCCATGAATCAATCACTCTTTCTGTAAAGAAGTGCTTCCTCAAATTACTCCTAAATATACTACCCTTCAGCATGAGATCATGACCCCTTGTTCTTGAATTTTACTTTTTATGAAAAAATACTCACAGTCTAAGTATGATTACTACTTGAAAGTTGCTATCATATCACCTCTTTCCTTTCTCTCCTCTAAGCTATACATATTTAGGTCAATGGACCTCTCCTGGTACGTTTTATTTTTTAGGCCATGTACCATTTTGTTAGCTTCCTTTGCACAGATTAAATCAAATTACCTCAACATAAAAGTAAACCAAAAACTTTAATAAGTCAATTCACAAAAAATGTCTTCTTGAAGGTCCATTCTAAAATGAATGTTTTTAGAATTTCCACACAAATTCTAAGGGCTAGATCACAAGTGGAGCACTATGGGTAGCACTAGCATAGGGTACAATCATGATCTAAAGAATAACCGACAATATAAAAGTGACCAAAACCTTTTAGTGAGCCCTTTAATAAAATGGATAGAGCAGGGATTGCGATTAGCGTGCTCACTGCACTCTTATTACAAGTTAAAGGGTTATGGAACCCAATTTTTTTCTTTCATGATTCAGATAGAACATGCAATTTTAAACAACTTTCTAATTTGCTTTTATTATCCATTTGTCTTTGTCTTAACAAACACTAGAGGGCAGCACTATTTCCTGCCACGTAGTTCTCCAGACAACTACCTATGTATCTCTTCAATAAAGAATATCATGGACACGAAGCAAATTTCATAATAGAAGTAAATTGGATTTTTTTTTAAAAAATTGTATGTTCTGTCAAGGGGGCCTATTTAAGAAAGTAGCGAGCGGACATGATGCGATATTGCGGATCATGTCCGCTGCACATTGATAAATGCCGACAATTTATCATTGCACCAGCAGTTCTGGTGAACTGCTGGTGCAATACCACCCTCTGCAGATTTGCGGCCAATCGGCCGCTAGCAGGGGGTGTCAATCAACCCGATCGTATTCAATCAAGTTGATTTCCGGCGTTGTCTTTCCGCCGCCTCAGAGCAGGCGGACAGGTTATGGAGCAGCGGTCTTTAGAAAACGCGGGACATCAAGCTCCATACAGAGCTTGATAAATAGGCCCCTAAATCACAAAAGAAAAAGTTTGGGTTTCATATCCCTTTAAGTATTTCCCTTGAGCACAATCCAAAATACCTCTGTAAAAGTTAGCGATTTTTTAGATCCGACAAACAGATGGTAGTGCACCCTATATTGTCGCTTGAATGATAAAAAAAATAAATTTTTACTTTTAAAAGCACTATAGATTGTGCATGCAGTTTTAAGAGACTTTCTATTATCAGATTGTGCTGGTTATTTTAGGCACCAGCTGTGAAAGAGTTAACAGTGTATAGTCTTTGATTGGCTCATGGCTGTCACATGATATAGGGCGGCCGCAAATTAAAGGAAATGTTGAATAGAAAACAAATCTATTGCTCATTTAAAATTCAGAGTAAGTGCTATTGCTTTGTCTTTTTATTGTGCACTTTTTGATTAACCTTTTGAGTGCTGACGGCTCTGAGCGGTCGCAAACTGTCCCAGTCAGGTGCTGACGACAGCTTAGAGCCGACGCTAGCACTCGCCCACATTGAGGGCAATATGGGGGCTCCCACCTACTTACCTTGACTTTAAGTACTTACCTTGAGGGCAATCTGGGGGCTTCACGATTCGCACGGTGACGTAGCGGGTAATGACGGGATGAAGTCACCGCACAACTTTATTTAAAATGAATAATGGACAATATGGGGAAATGGAGGCATGCTGCTTAGAAGCCTGTATCTCATACATCTAAGCAGCTGCAGACCCCCAAGACCCACCGTTGGAAAGGTAATCGCCTAACCTTTATTTATCTATATTTTACCGTTTAATCAGCATTATGTGAATATGCTTTTTGCAAACCATTCCCTTTGTATTTTACTTAATTGCACCACAAAATACCAGCAAATAACTGATTTAAAGTTGCATCAGAAATCTGACAAAATTCCCTTTGAAAATATATATAAGTTTTGCATTAGTGAAATATTTTCCCCGTCCATTAATCTTGTGCAGGTAATAGGAGACAAATGTTGGTATCAGTAACCAATAAAAACAGGCAGCAGTTTATCACTGTAGTTTATATGTAATGTACTCTGGGTATTTAAGAAAACAATATATCATGGTAGACTTATACAATTACTGTAAACTACGATTCCCTTTAAGATAAATGGGATTGCTGTGTTCCACAGTATCTAAAGCACAACAAGTTATGCTGGGTACAAAACAGCGACAAAATAGCAATGAATAATTTGGTAATGCAAAACCTCAGTCCCAGGATGCGTTATACCAACCAATAAAGGGACATTAAACGCAAAACCGAATTCCTTTTAAAATGTTCCAATGTCTACAGCAAAGAAAATTAGATAAACATACTCAAGAGTTTTTTTTCAAGGTTATGCCCTGAAAAGCAAAACAATTCCAACTTTATAATAAATTAATCAATAAATAACAGTTTTAAAGTAAAGAATAGCCTGAAAACAAAACAATATGTAGGTCATCAAGCTATCTATATTTATCTATCTATCTCTACCTACCTACCTACCTACCTACCTACTTATCATCTATCTATCTGTTTCTCTCTCTCTATATCTATATGTTTCTCTCTCTCTATCTATCTATCTATCTATCTATCATCTATATGTATATATAATATATCTATCTATCTATCTATCTATCTATCTATCTATCTATCTATCTATCATCTATATGTATATATAATATATCTATCTTTCTCTCTCTCTCTATCATCTATCATCTATCTATCTATCTATCTATCTATCTATCTATCTATCTATCTATCTATCTATCTATCTATCTATCATCTATCTATCTATCTATCTATCTATCTATCTATCTAGCTATCTATCCTATCTATCTATCTATCTATCTATCTATCTATCTATCTATCTATCTATCTATCTATCTATCTATCTATCTATCTATCTATCTATCTATATGTATATATAATATATCTATCTATCTATCTATCTATCTTTTTCTCTCTCTATATCTATCTATCTATCTATCTATCTATCTATCTATCTATCTATCTATCTATCTATCTATCTATCTATCTATCTATCTATCTATATGTTTCTCTCTCTATCTATACATCTATCTATCATCTATCTATCTATCTATCTATCTATCTATCTATAATCTATATATCTATCTTTTTTAATATTAAAGAAAGTTTTTTGTTTCTGTTATTGGATATGCTCTCCTTTAGTTGAAAAAAAAATATGATAAATCAAAGTAAACATAACAAAAAACTGAGGGCTAGATTGCGAGTGAAACGCAGAGTTGCGCCTTTGCGAGTATGAGGTTTGTGCTTCACCCAATAATACATGGCACACGCAAATGTGCCTGGTATTACAAGTTAAGCACAATGTGAACACAACCTCGCGTTTGCATTGCATGGAAGCTTTGCACTCATGAGAGTGCGCTTCCATATGCTCCAATGGAAGCCTTGTTCTGATGCCGATAGACACGGCAAAGGACCTAGCGCAGTGCAGGGAGTAACTCGTGTAGCGTTGGATAGCAGATATAAAATATATATGTAAATTATGAATATATACATATATATTTATGTGTTTATATATTAACACATAAATATATATAATGTATATAAGCATATACATATATATTTACAGTTTATACATAGTCCATATAGACCGCTCTGTAAAGGCACTTTTCAGTGCCATTTTTTTCTAACACCCCACATCCCCTCACGTTAACACCTTATAACTGTTTTGTGCAGTTATTAAAATAAAAAGGTGCTCACATTTTTAATTGAAAAAAGGAACTGTCTACTTTATTTGGGGGCGATTGGGCACTTGTAATTGCTGGTTATTTAACATGCACCCATAAACAGGTAAATTTGCCACTTTAGAAGGTGCTCTTCTAAATATTAGTTCAATAATAATTATTGTTGAATATTTATTTGCCTACATAAGCAATACTAGGCCATATAGGCACCTTTGTGTTTCTACCACTCCTTGCAGATTACTGAAAAGCCACTGGAGGTCAGTTTTCTGGGTGACTGCTAATTGATCCCAGACTGCTTCTTCTGCACCAATAGGGGTGCCACAGCAAATGTGAGTGTATCCATAACATACTATTTCCACTTTGTATCAAACAATATTGGGCCATGTGGCGCTTCTGTGTTTTTGTATTGTTTGCTTATCTTAATAGGACATAAATACATCTGCACAGAATAAACACAATTGTATTATGATGTATTCTATAAGACAAAGGGACATAGATATACTTCCTAGCAAAAAAAACGATGTTTAAAGGGGCAACACACAAAATTATACACAAGTTGCAGTGTGCCACCGGCACATTTTAAACACTCATATCTATGGAGATACTTAAAAAGATTGTTTTTACAAAAGGAATGTCAACCCACTATAAATCTCACTGGTCCTGTTCAAATTTAAACGAAATTCCCCCATGAGATTTCTCTGTTGAGGCCCCTTGGTGACAATGTGTCTAATCTCCTAATCCATTGTGCCTCCTTTCTGAATAGTAATTTTTGTCTGTCTCCACCACGGCAAAGTGGGGTTACCCCATCTATTATTTGGAATCTAAGTTGGTTTTTATTGTTGGAAGCCCTAGTGAAATGATGTGCCACCGGGGCATCCTCATCATCTTTACCAGTAGCTGCCTTGTGTTGGCATATCCTGTCCTTGACTACCTGGGTGGTCTCACCTACATATGCCAAACCACAGGGATATTTAATCACGTATATAATAAATTTGGAATTACAGGAGAATCTGCCTCTGATAGGAATCCTCTTTCCCGAATGGGGATGAGTCACAGAATCTCCTTGTTGCATAGAATGACATAATGCACAGTTCATGCAGGCAAAGGAAACTTTCTTCATAATTTCACTAGGTTTCTTTGTAGGACCAAAGTCTGCTCTAATCAATTCATCTCTTAGTTTCCTGTTTCTCCTGTATGAAAAAAGTGGAACATCATTAAATGTCTTACCAACCTGATTATCTTCTTTTAGAAGGGGCCAATGTTTTAAGATAAGTTTTTTAAGTGTTCTGCTATGCAGGCCGTAATGGCTTACAAAGGGGACTGAGAATCATTTTTGATGCAGGGTTTTCTTAGTGAGAAGACTACTCCTTTCAATCTCCACTACCTTGGCCAAATTCCTATCCAGGTTATCTTTTGGATATCCTCTCTCACTGAACTTCTGAGCCATCTTATCCAGTCTTATTTGGCAGATCAAGGTATCATCTACAATCCATTTAATTCTCAAAAGCTGACCCAATGGTAAATTCTTAAGTAGCAAAGGTAGATGAAAACTCTCATAGAGTAATGTATTGTTTCTATCCATTTCCTTTGTGTAAAGGTCACACCTCAACTTTTCCCCTTCTATTGACACTCTTGTGTCAAGAAAGTGAACATTTTCTAAACTGAATTCAACAGTAAATTTCAGAAAGTCATTAGACAAATTAAGATGGGAGACAAATTGTAATAATTCATCCTTGTCCCCTATCCAAACGAAAATGTCATCTATGTATCTGTACCAACCCATCACAGAGTCTCTATATCCCTGATCCCTGAATACAACATCCTCTTCAAATTGGCCAACTAAAAGGTTGGCATAGGTAGGTGCTACATTTGAGCCCATTGCCGTTCCCTTTTTCTGGACATAGAAAGTATCCTCAAAGAGAAAATAATTCTCATAGAGTATAATCTCAAACTGATCCTTAATGAGTCGTCTCTCACTTGGAGAATATAATCTATCCTTGTCCAGGAAATGGAATACGCTTTCAATACCTAAGTTATGAGGGATAGAGGTATAGAGACTTGCAATATCCATTGTGACAACAAAGCTATTTTGGGGGATCACCTGAGGAGCAATCTTACACAAAAAATCAGTCGTATCTTGTAAGTTGGACTCCAGGTACCCCAGCAAAGGTCTAATCAATTGATCCAAAAATATAGCCACAGGTTGGAAGACCAATTCAGTACCTGCCACAATCGGGTGTCCTGGAGGGTTAGCCGACCTCTTATGTATTTTCGGTAATACATAAAAGACAGGCACAATAGGATTCTCATTAATAATGAGATGACTCATTAAGGATCTGTTTGAGATTATACTCTATGAGAATTATTTTCTCTTTGAGGATACTTTTTATGTCCAGAAAAAGGGAACGGCAATGGGCTCAAATGTAGCACCTACCTATGCCAAACTTTTTGTTGGCCAATTTAAAGAGGATGTTGTATTCAGGGATCAGGGATATAGAGACTCTGTGATTGGTTGGTACAAATACATAGACAACATTTTTTTTCGTTTGGACAGGGGACAAGGATGAATTATTACAATTTGTCTCCCGTCTTAATTCGTCTAATGACTTTCTGAAATTTACTGTTGAATTCAGTTTAGAAACTGTTAGTTTTCTTGACACAAGAGTGTCAATAGAAGGGGAGAAGCTGAGGTGTGACCTTTACACAAAGGAAACGGATAGAAACAACACATTACTCTATGAGAGTTTTCATCCACCTTCGCTAATTAAGAATTTAACATTGGGTCAGCTTTTGAGAATTAAATGGATTGTAGATGATCCCTTGATCTGCCAAATAAGACTGGATGAGATGGCTCAGAAGTTCACTGAGAGAGGATATCCAAAAGATATCCTGGATAGGAATTTGGCCAAGGTAAAACCTTGAGTCAAAAACGATTCTCAGCCCCCTTTGTAAGCCATTACGGCCTGCATAGCAGAAAACTTAAAAAAAACTTATCTTAAAACATTGGCCCCTTCTAAAAGAAGATAATCAGGTTGGTAAGACATTTAATGATGTTCCACTTTTTTCATACAGGAGAAACAGGAATCTAAGAGATGAATTGATTAGAGCAGACTTGGGTCCTACAAAGAAACCTAGTGAAATTATGAAGAAAGGTTCCTTTGCCTGCATGAACTGTGCGTTATGTCATTCTATGCAACAAGGAGATTCTGTGACTCATCCCCATTCGGGAAAGAGGATTCCTATCAGAGGCAGATTCTCCTGTAATTCCAAATTTGTTATATGCGTGATTAAATGTCCCTGTGGTTTGGCATATGTAGGTGAGACCACCAAGGTAGTCAAGGACAGGATATGCCAACACAAGGCAGCTATTGGTAAAGATGATGAGGATGCCCCAGTGGCACATCATTTCACTAGGGCTTCCCACAATAAAAACCAACTTAGATTCCAAATAATAGATGGGGTATCCCCACTTCGCCGTGGTGGAGACAGACAAAAATTACTATTCAGAAAGGAGGCACAATGGATTAGGAGATTAGACACATTGTCACCAAGGGGCCTCAACAGAGAAATCTCATGGGGGAATTTCATTTAAATTTGAACAGGACCAGTGAGCTTTATAGTGGGTTGACACTCCTTTTGTAAAAACAATCTTTTTAATTGGAGTATCTCCATAGATATGAGTGTTTAAAATGTGCCGGTGGCACACTGCAACATGTGTATAATTTTGTGTGTTGCCCCTTTAAACATCGTTTTTTTTGCTAGGAAGTATATCTATGTCCCTTTGACTTATAGAATACATCATAATACAATTGTGTTTATTCTGTGCAGATGTATTTATGTCCTTTTAAGATTAGAGTGTTCTATTATTTATATCTATGTATTTGGAATGGAATCACACAATTTTTGCAGTGTATACATGTTTCAGCGTACATTGGTTTGTTTATGCAATGTTATGTTAAGAGGTGCTCGCCATGGTCTAATTGATAACAAGTATATTGGCATTTCCGTGGACAAAGTATGTATCCGCAATAGAGCTTACATGTAAAGAGTTAACATGTAGCTATTATGATGAGATGCTGACGAGTGTGAGTGAATTTGGTTGTACGAGAGGTGTGTTTGGGTCTGTCCAATCAATATTGAGTAACTGACCTTTAAAAAGCACCTCACTAAGACACACCTGCATATTCCTTGACAAAGGGCGGAGTCCCGAAACGCGTGTTGGAATTAATTGAAGCTATCACCTGCATCTTTCTGTGTCGGACGAGTTAGATTTAAAAGAACACACGGATCAAGGGTGACATTGAGGTAGGAGTCCGGTTTTGTATGGTGGATGGGGTTTGTTAGAATGAGAGCAGACAAACATTAGTGTTCTCATCATTGTGAAAAGGTGAAAAGATATCTAATATATATCTGTTAAATAATAAAGAAATTTAAGAAAATTATTTCTAAGTCTCAGGTGCTGAGATGTGTTATTTATACATTTAGCTTAGAGTAAATTGACCACACTCTATCCCGTGCACGAGCACATTTATTACGGTTTTTGTATTTAGGTAGTGCTGTCACTAGTTAATTTATTTAAGAATAATTCATATTGCAATGATTTCTATTAAGTATAACCCACTGCGTAGGGCTTATTTTAATTACATCAATGACACATGATTGAGATGGAGAATACAATTTTAAACAACATTCCAAAATACTTCTATTATATAATTTGCTTCATTCTTTAGATATCCTTTGTTGAAGAAATAGAAATGCACATGGGTGAGCCGATCACATAAGGCATCTATGTGCAGCCACAATCAGCAGCTACTGAACCTATTTAGATATGCTTTTCAATAAAGGATATCAAAAGAATGAAACAAATTAGATAATAGAAGTACATAGAAAAGTTGTTTAAAATTGCTTGTTCTGTCTAAATGATCATGAAGAAGAAAAAAATTGTGTTTTATGTCCCTTTAAGTAAAGGGCACCACTATGTTGAAATCTAAGTTACTGTTATATAATCTTTTCTACTTGGATAATTGGAGACAAAGTGCGCAAACAATGTCTGTTTGCACTATAATAATTAAAGTAACTATTTAACAGGGTTTAAAGTTCCACACAGAAATCATTTGCATACTTTATATGTCACTCATTGTCCTCAGCAGACTAGATTAAGTAAGGGAAACTTAGGTTTTAATATGGCGGAGAGACCACAATTTTCAGAGATAAAGTATTGTGCAACATTTTCATTTAGCTGCCCATAATTAAACATTTTATACCAAAATCGTAAACTGTTTAATACCTATTTAAATGAACAATAAACTAAAAATTTTATTCCACTGAATATATATATATAAAAGACCTTAAAGATGGCAAATTATATAGAATGATTTAGTTCAAAGACTCTGTTAAAGCCCTTCGGAAACAAAGTACCTAAAAGGTAAATTCAATTAATTTTATTTCATTAATTTCATTTTTACCCTATTTATTTGCCACACTTCCTCGTCACCAGTGTGGTTGTTTTTTTTTAATACCCATATATTTAATTATATATTTGGGGTCATTGTTATGAGTCTGAAAGGCAATGTTTATCACAACCCTTTTTAATATTGTTGACATGATTCTTGAAATCTCACAGATAGGCATTTTGTTGTTTAAAATTTAGAATTACTGGACCAACTTCCTTGTCTCTTAAAGGGACATAATACTCATATGCTAAATCACTTGAAACTGATGCAGTATAACTGTAAAAAGCTGACAGGAAAATATCACCTGAGCATCTCTATGTAAAAAAGGAAGATATTTTACCTCACAATTTCCTCAGCTCACCAGAGTAAGTTCTGTGTAAAAAGTTATACTCAGCTGCTCCCAGCTGCAGGTAAAAAAATTAAAAAAAATGAAGAAATGAACAGCAGCCAATCAGCATCAGCAGTGCTGAGGTCATGAACTCTTACTGTGATCTCATGAGATTTGACTTAACTCTCATGAGATTTCATAGTAAGCTTCCTTTACCTGATTGGTGAAATAATATGAGAGTGCACGATGCTAGTCCCTTCAGATGTCCCAGGACAAACACACTAAAATGCTGCTTAGAAATCCTTTACAATGGGAGGTGGCTACTGAGTAACTTTTGAGGTAAAATATCTTTCTTTTTTACATAGAGATGTTCAGGTGATATTTTCTAATCAGCTTTTTACAGCTATGCTGCATCACTTTCAAGTGTTTAAACATTTGGGTATTATGGCCCTTTAAGAAACGATTACTCCTTTTTTCATTACACTTCAATAAAAAAAATTTTTTTTAATCAATTGGAATTATCTCATCTGTAACTCCATTTAAATGTTCATTCTCAAAAAAACGTTTCTGAAAAACTTCAGTCTGTTGTATAATCCTTTCTTTTTCAGGGCAATTACTTCTTAATCTTTGTATTTGTCCTTTAGGAATGCTTTTTAACCGGATTTTAAATGTCAACTTTTCATAGAGATATAATTATTAACATCCACTGGTTTAAGAAAAAAGATGCTTAAAGGGACACTGAACCCAATTTTTTTTTTCTTTTGTGATTCAGATAGAGCATGACATTTTAAGCAACTTTGTAATTACTCATATTATCACATTTTCTTCATTCTCTTGGTATCTTTATTTGAAATGCAAGAATGTAAGTTTAGATGCCGGCCCATTTTTGGTGAACAACCTGGGTTGTTCTTGCTGATTGGTGGATAAATTCATCCACCAATAAAAAAGTGCTGTCCAGAATTCTAAACCCCCCCAAAAAAGCTCAGATGCCTTCTTTTTCAAATAAAGATAGCAAGAGAATGAAGAAAAAGTTGATAATAGGAGAAAATTAGAAAGTTGCTTAAAATTGCATGCTCTATCTGAATCACGAAAGAAAGAAAAAATGGGTTCAGTGTCCCTTTAAATTGTTCCATTTTCAATGTAAATCTCTAAGTCTAGAAAGATAATATTAGTCTGACTATATTCCCAATTTAATTCAATTTGCCAATAATTTTCATTTAAACCATTCATACAATTCTGCAGGTCCTCTTTTGAAACTTTCCATATTTGTATATAACTTTGTGACTTCCACACTTACAAGCCAAAAATAATTAGAATTGCTAATAATTGATGTTTGATGATGATGTGTTAATAAAGATCTTTTTTAAGCGATTTTATTTTTAAATAATAGTTTAATTTATAACATTTATAATATTTTATTATAGATTCGCAAAACTCATTTATTAATTGTGATCGATAACCTTTATTATCCCCCCTCCAGCTGTCTTTTTACGACTTATCCAATCCACTTTATAGCCATATGGCTCGACAAAACTGAAAACAAAAAAACAAAAAAAAAAATACCCAAGGCTTTGCGCATTAGTTTTGTTATGAATGTGAAATCATTAACGAAACACAGATATTCATGTCGTTTTTATGACTTGAACATCCGAACAAACTCACACAGAAATGTAAAGAAAACAAACAAAATTTGGCAGCATTCATTTCCTTAAAATTACCTTAGGAGTTTAAAATACTTACCTTTAGCACGCTGGAGAACCACGTTAATCCAGATCCTCCTTTACAGAGCCTCTAAGTGCGCTAACACGAGGCTTAGCGCGGCAGATCCCAGGGCCTGCGCTATAGGCAAAGATCTTTTAGCACAGGGCCTAGGATCACTAAGCCTCCTATTAGCGTTCCCTGGGGCTGTGTGAAGAAGTTTCGGGATTAGCACGGCACGCCAGCGCATTAAAGGTAAGTATTTAATGCTACAGGTGAACTTTTTCATGTTTTTTAAATTTTCGTTACAAAAGATTCGACCGGACCATTCATTTTGATTCTACTTTCATTGTTGTTTACGTAGAGAGCATGTGGGACTACGCTATAGAAAAAGTATAGAAACAGGGTGCCGGAAGCTAACAAACACGGTCTCAATAAAATTTATATACATGATAATTGAGGTAAAAAAAACTAAAAAATAAAAGTTAGTGTTTTTTTATTAACATTATCAATTACATTACATTACAATATAACATTAACATTACAAATCAAAATGTCATCCCTCAATTAAAGGGACTTGAAACTCAAAAATGTTATTTCATGATTCAGATTCAGCATTAAATTTGAAACAACTTTCTAATTTACTTCTATTATCTAATTTACTTTTTTCTCTTAGTATACTTTGATGAAAAACATACCTAGGTAGGCTGTAGGCTCAGGAGCAGGGGACTAGCTGCTGATTGGTGGCTGAAGATATATGCCTTTTGTCATTGGTTTAATGATGTGTTCAGCTATCTCCCAGTAGTGCTTAACTACACCTTCACATAAAGGATACCAAGATAAAGAAGCAAAATTCATAATAGAAGTAAATTGGAAAATTGTATGGTCTGTCTGAATCATGAAAGAAAAACTGTGTGTTTCGCATCCCTTTAATTAATTAGTTAATTACATTAATGAAATATTATAATATACAGGGTCAATTACAATCTTTCCAATGTTAAAAAAACAGAAACGGGC
Source organism: Bombina bombina (assembly GCF_027579735.1). Taxonomy (NCBI): domain Eukaryota; kingdom Metazoa; phylum Chordata; class Amphibia; order Anura; family Bombinatoridae; genus Bombina; species Bombina bombina. The sequence continues at coordinate 1,222,953,292 of NC_069501.1, forward strand.
ATTCTTCTTTTAGATAACAAACTGATCACATTCCAAGTCCAACACAGTCAATATTTCATTTCCATTTCCCACCAATAGCACTCGGAACGGCTGAACACTGAAATAGCAAATGGGCTAAATGGATGAATAAAGTCTGTGTTTTGGGTAGAATGTTCTTTATAAGTATTTAACCATATGAATGTCATTTGTATATGGGCATGATGGGTCTAGAATTATATTTTTAAAACGTTTAATATGTTATGTTTTATTTATTTTTTTATTTTAATTCATTTTTTTCCAAACCTCACTCTCACAGTACAGAAAGGGATTTCTCCTTGCCGCATTTCTATAACTGTAAGAAGATAACAGTTTAAACAAACAAGACTGAATGGCAAATGAGCAGGAGATGTTTTTTTCTTACGAATTTCAGTTGGTTTAATTTTCCTTCCTCCTGCATCATGTGACAGCCATCAGCCAATCACAAAATACATATACGTATGTACTGTGAATTCTTACACAGAAAAAGCTGGTGTCTCAGAAAATTTGCATTTGAAAAGATTGTGCAAATTTTATTAATGGAAGTGAATTGAAACGTTGTTTAAAATTGTGTGCTAAATCTAAATCCTAAAAATTTATTTTTGACTTTAGTCTTCCTTTAAATACATATTAATTTGTAAATGTATGGCCTGTCCACTGCAGATGGACTACACTATAGTGCTGAATATACATTTAATAAATCTAGAACATATATTAATATGTACTGTACATATGGCTTCTGTGACCCTTTGTGTATTGCACATGACCAAGATAATAGAGTTATTCTAAATCATTTTGGAATACTTTCCAACATGTTGAAAGGTCCAGTCAGTTTTGCACCTTATCATAACCCTTTGTGTGTTGAATCTGCGTGTCCATTTTGTTGCTGAAATAAAGTGCAAAACCGCAGGAGGATATTGATTGCTGTAGCCATTGCTACAGCAATGCACATGCATTATATGAGCAATTTTCCCGCTATCTGCTCAGATCTGAAGTGATCTTTTCCAAATATATAAATGATGTTATCTCCTGTATAGTGATCAACCAGAACTTGAAAAACACAGATCGAGAGCAAAAAAACAACAACTATAAATAGGATTGGAAAGTGCCTCACCATTAACCCTTTCTTTTAAGTTTCTAAATTGTACAGCTCTAATTCCCCCCACACATTTCCTTCTATGGCAGCATCTATATCTATCTTTGCTTTTGGCAGAATGCAGAAGTAGACAGCCATTATCTGCTGAAGCATGCCTAGAAGCAAATAAACTGCTGTGAAATACAATGCCTGTGTTTCTGTAGCTAAACACTGATAAGGGGTGGGGGGTGGATCAGACTACTCCAGACAGTATGGCTATGTAAGTAATTTTGCTTATTTTTGAATTTTTTTTTAAAATACTTGCCAACAATTTAAAAAAAAAATGTATGCAACATATTTTTTACTTTCCATTTTAGGATATACACAGATCTCAACATGTTTTTTGGCACTTTAAAGCTAGCCTATTTTTGGCTATAATCAAGAGAGATTAGGTAAACATAGAATTTATTTTTGATTGCCACCTTTGTTACAGTAATGTGCAGAGTCTTGCTAGTTTTATTATGATTTTAAAACATTTATTTTGTATGTAGATCTTTTGAAATTCAGTACTGTTGGTTTATATACTATATGATATACACAATATAATGCACTTTAAAATGTAAATTTGAAATATTCAGAGAAATGAATAACATGTAAAAGCAAATAAAAATGTTGTCAGAACCTCTTGCACACCAGCCTTTGTCTTACCTTTATCATTTTGCAGTTTATTTTGATGATGATGATGATGATGATTATTATCATGTATTTGTAAAGCGGTACAATATTTGGCAGCATTGAATGTATACTGATTGGGGTATACAGTGCAATATAATGAGGCTTGACAAGGAAGTTATATAGAAGGAGGAAGGTTTTGCTTTACTCTAGAGTGAGTGAGAAAAAGGTGGTGCTTTAAAGTCCTCTCAAGCTAAGATTTGAGTTTTGCTTTTGATAAACGATTGCAGTAAAAATGATGTTAATTTGTTTTAAAATGTTTAGACTTGGCTGATATGTTTTTCTGTTGCAACACAACAGAAATGTTGTACAATAACAGGGTGTTTGCTGTCTGAATGAAGAGTCAGTGCAGTTAGGTGGCATGGCTACCCAACATTATGTACAGTAGGGGTACTTTAAAGCTGTGGCTGGATATCACTAGGGTGGCATTGTAACAGTTTGTCAGCATCATTGATGGGGTTGAATAGTGAAGTTTCTGAACAATTTTTACGTCTATATTTTGAATTTATGAAAACAAGACATTAATAGGGTAGGATAAGTTTTGCGAGGGTCAGAGTTTCCACACCATGACTATATAGCAAAGTCAGGATGGTTGAGAGCTCCGATTATAAGCAAGTAAAGGGGTTATTAAAAAAAAAAAAGATTTTATTTGGAATACGTATTTATAAATAATGCTCACAACATAACCAAAAAGGAAAGGCATTTGATATTTCTGCTAGGTGCCTTAATTAAATCACAGGAGGGTGCTGATCAACATGTCCAAGACTGAGCTTCTTCTAATCCCCCCAACTAATTCTACTCCAGTTTCTAACTTTACTATCACTGTCGGTGACACCACTATCTCCCCATCACCCCAAGTCCGCTGCCTAGGAGTTACACTCGACTCCAATCTGTCCTTCATACCCCACATCCAATCGCTCTCTTCATCCTGTCGCAACCACCTACGCGAATATCTCCAAAATTCGTCCTTTTCTGAGTGCTGAAACTACTAAACAGCTAATCCATTCCCTAGTAATTTCCCGGCTTGACTACTGTAACAACCTACTAACTGGCCTTCCTCTCTCCCGCCTCTCCCCCCCCTTCAATCCATCCTAAATGCCTCTGCTAGGCTAATCCACCTCTCCCGACGCTCTGTATCTGCCGCACCCCTCTGTGAGTCCCTTCACTGGCTCCCCATTCACAGCAGAATTAAATTCAAAATTCTCACTCTGGCCTACAAAGCCCTTACCAATGCAGCCCCCCCATACCTGTCCTCACTCATCAACAAATATACTCCAGCCCGTCCCCTAAGATCCAACAACGATCTACTCCTTGCCTCTTCTACCATCACCTCCTCTCATGCTAGACTACAGGACTTCTCTTGTGCGGCACCAACCCTCTGGAACGCACTTCCTCGAGCTGTCAGACTTTCCCCCAACCTCTAAACGCTCCCTAAAGACCTTCTTGTTCAGGGAAGCCTATAACCTAATCAGTAACTAATGAATTCCACTTGCCTAATAATTGCCCTCATCTAACTTCACACTAACATCATTCCTACCTTTGCAGTCCCCACCTCCTGTTTCTCACCCTCCTACCCATTTAGATTGTAAGTTCCCACGGGAACAGGGCTCCCAATTCCTCCTGTATTTGTTTGTTAAATTTTGTCTGGTGTTTCATATTGTACTGTCCTTTTATCTTTGTTACCTATGAACAGCACTGCGGAATCTGTTGGCGCTTTATAAATAAAGAATAATAATAATAATCCCCAAAAAGCTTTATTAACACACTTTGCCTGTTTGGATTGTAGTCAGCCTCTGCACTTGTTTTTGGCTAAAACTATTAATAAGGATATGTGTCATATGTAGTACACTACAATGGTGTTGTCTTGTATTTTTTTGTTCACAGTCAAATTAGTGACGATTCCTGGTAGCTGTTAGACATGTGACAGGAAGGAGCAGTGCACATAATCATCTTGAAGTTTTAATGGAAGTTAGTGTTAAAAAGCGGGGGTTAATTCCCTGTCAAGTATATGAGGGACTGGAAATTCTGAATTTGGCACAGTAAACTTCAATATAAAGATGCAACCATTCTGTATGTTTCATTGCAGTAGAACCTATTTTTTGATAATAAATATTCTGAAGCAAAAATAGTGTCCTGTAATTCAATAAGACATTTAAGTTTTTATTACTGACTCACTAATTATTACTTTTATTACTGACTTACTAATTATTACTTTTATTACTGACTCACTAATTATTACTTTTATTACTGACTTATTAATTATTACTTTTATTAATGACTTACTAATTATTACTTTATTACTGACTCACTAATTATTACTTTTATTACTGACTCACTAATTATTACTTTTATTAATGACTTACTAATTATTACTTTTATTACTGACTCACTAATTATTATTTTTATTACTGACTCACTAATTATTACTTTTATTACTGATTCACTAATTATTATTTTTATTACTGACTCACTAATTATTACTTTTATTACTGACTTCCTAATTATTACTTTTATTACTGACTCACTAATTATTACTTTTATTACTGACTTACTAATTATTACTTTTATTACTGACTGGCTAATTATGTTTTCAACCCTTGTGCTAAAGGAAGAGTTGATTGCACTTAAAGGGATATGAAACCCAAACATGTTCTTTTGTGTTTCAGAGAGAGAATACAATATTAAAAACATTTCCAATTTACTTCTATTATCAAATGTGCCTTGTTCCCATGGTATTCTTTGTTGAAGAGATACATACGCCTAGATTTAGAGTTCTGCAGCCAAAGGGGTGCGTTAGCTATGCTGGCTTTTTTCTGGCCGCACCTTTTAAATACCGCTGGTATTTAGAGTTCACAGAATGGTTGCATTAGGCTCCAAAAAAGGAGCGTATAGCATATTTACCGCAATTTCAACTCTCGATACCAGCGGTGCTTACGGACGCGGCCAGCTTCAAAAGCGTGCTCGTGCACGATTCCCCCATAGAAAACAATGGGGCTGTTTGAGCTGAAAAAAAACCTAACACCTGCAAAAAAGCCGCGTTCAGCTCCTAACGCAGCCCCATTGTTTGCTATGGGGAAACACTTCCTACGTCTGCACATAACACTCTAACATGTACCCGAGTCTAAACACCCCTAACCTTACACTTATTAACCCCTATTCTGCCGCCCCCGCTATCACTGACCCCTGCATATTTTTTTAACCCCTAATCTGCCGCTCCGTAAACCGCCGCTACTTACATTATCCCTATGTACCCCTAATCTGCTGCCCCTAACACCGCCGACCCCTATATTATATTTATTAACCCCTAATCTGCCCCCCACAACGTCGCCTCCACCTGCCTACACTTATTAACCCCTAATCTGCCGAGTGGACCGCAACGCTATTATAATAAAGTTATTAACCCCTAATCCGCCTCACTCCCGCCTCAATAACCCTATAATAAATAGTATTAACCCCTAATCTGCCCTCCCTAACATCGTCGACACCTAACTTCAAACATTAACCCCTAATCTGCTGACTGGAGCTCACCGCTATTCTAATAAATGTATTAACCCCTAAAGCTAAGTCTAACCCTAACACTAACACCCCCCAGCCAATAGAATGCGAGCTCAATCTGATTGGCTGATCGGATCAGCCAATCGTATTGAACTTGATTCTGATTGGCTGATTCCATCAGCCAGTCAGAATTTTCCTACCTTAATTCCGATTGGCTGATAGAATCCTATCAGCCAATCGGAATTCGAGGGACGCCATCTTGGATGACGTCCCTTAAAGGAACCGTCATTCTTCAGTTGGACGTCGTCGGAAGAAGATTGATCCGCGCTGGAGGTCTTCACGATGGAGCCGTTCCTCATCGGATGAAGATAGAAGATGCCGCTTGGATCAAGATGGTTGCCGGTCTGGATCGCCTCTTCTTCCCGGATAGGATGAAGACTTTGGAGCCTCTTCTGGACCTCTTCAGCCACAGGATTATGGATCGCCAGCCCCCGCTTGGGTTGGATGAAGATTTTGGAGCCAGGACCGATCGGTGATACCCGGTGAGGTGAAGATAAGGTAGGAAGATCTTCAGGGGCTTAGTGTTAGGTTTATTTAAGGGGGGTTTGGGTTAGATTAGGGGTATGTGGGTGGTGGGTTGTAATGTTGGGGGGGGTATTGTATGTGTTTTTTTACAGGCAAAAGAGCTGAATTTTTTGGGGCATGCCCGCAAAGGGCCCTGTTCAGGGCTGGTAAGGTAAAAGAGCTTTGAACTTTTTTAATTTAGAATAGGGTAGGGCATTTTTTTATTTTGGGGGGCTTTGTTATTTTATTAGGGGGCTTATAGTAGGTGTAATTAGTTTAAAATTGTTGTAATATTTTTCTAATGTTTGTAAATATTTTTTTATTTTTTGTAACTTAGTTCTTTTTTATTTTTTGTACTTTAGTTAGTTTATTTAATTGTATTTATTTGTAGGTATTGTATTTAATTAATTTATTGCTAGTGTAGTGTTAGGTTTAATTGTAGATAATTGTAGGTATTTTATTTAATTAATTTATTGATAGTGTAGTGTTAGGTTTAATTGTAACTTAGGTTAGGATTTATTTTACAGGTAATTTAGTAATTATTTTAACTAGGTAGCTATTAAATAGTTATTAACTATTTAATAGCTATTGTACCTGGTTAAAATAAATACAAAATTGCCTGTAAAATAAATATTAATCCTAAAATAGCTACAATATAATTATTATTTATATTGTAGCTATATTAGGGTTTATTTTACAGGTAAGTATTTAGCTTTAATTAGGAATAGTTTATTTAATAAGAGTTAATTTATTTCGTTAGATAAAAATTATATTTAACTTAGGGGGGTGTTAGGGTTAGGGTTAGAATTAGCTTTAGGGGTTAAAAAAATTATTAGAGTAGCGGTGAGCTCCGGTCGGCAGATTAGGGGTTAATGCTTGAAGTTAGGTGTCGGCGATGTTAGGGAGGGCAGATTAGAGGTTAATACTATTTATTATAGGGTTATTGAGGCGGGAGTGAGGCGGATTAGGGGTTAATACATTTATTATAGTAGCGGTGCGGTCCGGTCGGCAGATTAGGGGTTAATAAGTGTAGGTAGGTGGCAATGACGTTGGGGGCGGCAGATTAGGGGTTAATAAATATAATATAGGGGTCGGCGGTATTAGGGGCAGCAGATTAGGGGTACATAGGGATAACGTAGGTGGTGGCGGTGTACGGAGCTGCAGATTAGGGGTTAAACATTTTTAATTGAGTGGCGACGATGTGGGGGGCCTCGGTTTAGGGGTACATAGGTAGTTTATGGGTGTTAGTGTACTTTAGAGCACAGTAGTTAAGAGCTTTATAAACCGGCGTTAGCCCAGAAAGCTCCTAACTACTGACTTTTTTCTGCGGCTGGAGTTTTGTCGTTAGATTTCTAACGCTCACTTCAGCCAAGACTCTAAATACCGGCGTTAGGAAGATCCCATTGAAAAGATAGGATACGCAAATGGCGTAGGGGGATCTGCGGTATGGAAAAGTCGCGGCTGCAAAGTGAGCGTTAGACCCTTTTCTGACTGACTCCAAATACCAGCGGGCGGTAAAAACCAGCGTTAGGAGCCTCTAACGCTGATTTTGACGGCTACCGCCAAACTCTAAATCTAGGCCTTAGTTTGTTTGAACTTGTTCAGCCAGGCACAGCAAAGTAATAAAGTGTTTAAGTTCCAAAGTCACTGGAAATAAGTTGAGAATTGTTTAGAATTTGCATTAGGTAAATGTTTATTAGCGTGTTATATTTGTAGAAACATTATTCCAGCAGTGTCCCTATTTAATATAAGGAAAGTGGTGACTTTTATTTAAACATACATGTGCACATTTGAGGAAAATGTACAAGGTAACAAATGCACATTTCTAGTTATATATTTATATATTCTGTATATATATATATATATATATATATATATATATATATATATATATATATATATATATATAAAATAACATTAACAATAAAAATTATGGGGAGAAGAAAAGTGAGTTAAAAACCCTCCACTAAATACAAAATGTAGAGAAAATAAATCATTGTGTAACCCATTAACAAATCTAGACAAGTCAGAAGACATTATATATATTATATATAATATTTTTCTAATGTTTGTAAATATTTTTTTATTTTTTGTAACTTAGTTCTTTTTTATTTTTTGTACTTTAGTTAGTTTATTTAATTGTAGTTATTTGTAGGTATTGTATTTAATTCATTTATTGATAGTGTAGTGTTAGGTTTAATTGTAGGTAATTGTAGGTATTTTATTTAATTAATTTATTGATAGTGTAGTGTTAGGTTTAATTGTAACTTAGGTTTGGATTTATGTTACAGGTAAATTTGTAATTATTTTAACTATTTTAGCTATTAAATAATTCTTAACTATTTAATAGCTATTGTACCTGGTTAAAATAAATACCAAGTTACCTGTAAAATAAATATAAATCCTAAAATAGCTATAATATAATTATAATTTATATTGTAGCTATATTAGGATTTATTTTACAGGTAAGTATTTAGCTTTAAATAGGAATAATTTATTTAATAAGAGTTAATTTATTTCGTTAGATTTAAATTATATTTAATTTAGGGGGGTGTTAGTGTTAGGGTTAGACTTAGCTTTAGGGGTTAATACATTTATTACAGTAGCGGCGAGATTAGGTCGGCAGATTAGGGGTTAATAATTGAAGTTAGGTGTCGACGATGTTAGGGAGGGCAGATTAGGGGTTAATACTATTTATTATAAGGTTATTGAGGCGGGAGTGAGGCGGATTAGGGGTTAATAACTTTATTATAGTAGCGGTGCGGTCCGCTCGGCAGATTAGGGGTTAATAAGTGTAGGCAGGTGGAGGCGACGTTGAGGGGGGCAGATTAGGGGTTAATAAATATAATATAGGGGTCGGCGGTGTTAGGGGCAGCAGATTAGGGGTACGTAGCTATAATGTAGGTGGTAGTGGTGTACGGAGCGGCAGATTAGGGGTTAATAATAATATGCAGGGGTCAGTGATAGCGGTGGTGGCAGATTAGGGGTTAATAAATATAATATAGGGGTCGGTGGTGTTAGGGGCAGCAGATTAGGGGTACATAGGGATAACGTAGTTGGCGGCAGTGTACGGAGCGGAAGATTAGGGGTTAAAAAATTAAATGACGTAAGGGGATCTGCGGTATGGAAAAGTCGCGGCTGGAAAGTGAGCGTTAGACCCTTTCCTGACTGGCTCCAAATACCGGCGGTAGCCTAAAACCAGCGTTAGGAGCCTCTAACGCTGGTTTTGACGGCTACCGCCCAACTCTAAATCTAGGCCATAGGTAGGTGTTTGTAGCACTACATGGCAGGAAATAGTACTGCCATATAGTGCTCTGGCAAACGGATAACATTATTTCAAAACTGCTGCAATAAAATGCTTCCGACACGCGCACTCTCCTGAGCTTACATCCTTGATTTCCAACAAAAGATTCCAGGGGAACTAAGAAAATATGATAATAGAATAAAATTAGAAAGTTGTTTAAAATTGCATGTTCTATATCCCTTTAACTAAAAGCAAAAAAATGACAGTGCTGGTAAATTTTCTATTTACACTTTAATATTCCTTTAAAGGGACAGTAAATCAATATTAAACTTTGGATTGGAAAGAGCATGACACTTTAAACAACTTTGTAATTTTCTTTTACTATCAGATTTGCTTAGTTATATTGATATCCTTTATTAAAGAGAAATCTCAGGTAAGCCCAGGACCATGCACGTATCTTTAGCCAACTGGCAGCATTGTGTGCAACAATGTGTATATAACAACATTCCCATTTACAGGACTTCTCCAGACTGGCTCCCATCTTGTGGAACTCCCTGCCTCACTCCACAAGACTCTCCCCTAGTTTTAACAGCTTCAAGCGCTCCCTAAAGACTCTACTATTCAGGGATGCTTACAACCAACACTAACCTTTCCTAACTCCATTGCTTTCCCCTTGAACCCCTTAGATTGTAAGCCTATGGGCCCAGCTGTTTGCAGATCGCCTTCATAAGAGCCGACTACAACAGTGAAACTCTCGGCAGGGCCCTCTACCCACTTGATCCCTACAAAAGCTATCCTGTATACCGACTATGTTTACAGTGCTGTGGAATCTGTTGGCGCTCTACAAATACCTGATAATAATAATAATAAATGTTGCAAATACTACTGCCATAGGCTGCTAAAGACACCTTCACTCTCCTATGCGTCTAATAACTCTGATATTCACTATTTTTTTAAGTTTTATATTGAAAAGTTATATTTATTCATATTTTTTTTATAATCGTATCTACTTAGGTATCTCTTCAACAAAGAATTCCATGAGAATGAAGCAAATTTGATAAAAGGAGTAAATTAGCGAGCTGCACTTAGTCTTATGGCGCGGTCGGGCCGGGCTGTGACTATACAGGGAGTGCAGAATTATTAGGCAAGTTGTATTTTTGAGGATTAATTTTATTATTGAACAACAACCATGTTCTCAATTAACCCAAAAAACTCATTAATATCAAAGCTAAATAGTTTTGGAAGTAGTTTTTAGTTTGTTTTTAGTTATAGCTATTTTAGGGGGATATCTGTGTGTGCAGGTGACTATTACTGTGCATAATTATTAGGCAACTTAACAAAAAACAAATATATACCCATTTCAATTATTTATTTTTACCAGTGAAACCAATATAACATCTCAACATTCACAAATATACATTTCTGACATTCAAAAACAAAACAAAAACAAATCAGTGACCAATATAGCCACCTTTCTTTGCAAGGACACTCAAAAGCCTACCATCCATGGATTCTGTCAGTGTTTTGATCTGTTCACCATCAACATTGCGTGCAGCAGCAACCACAGCCTCCCAGACACTGTTCAGAGAGGTGTACTGTTTTCCCTCCTTGTAAATCTCACATTTGATGATGGACCACAGGTTCTCAATGGGGTTCAGATCAGGTGAACAAGGAGGCCATGTCATTAGATTTTCTTCTTTTATACCCTTTCTTGCCAGCCACGCTGTGGAGTACTTGGACACGTGTGATGGAGCATTGTCCTCCAGGAAAACCATGTTTTTCTTGAAGGATGCAGACTTCTTCCTGTACCACTGCTTGAAGAAGGTGTCTTCCAGAAACTGGCAGTAGGACTGGGAGTTGAGCTTGACTCCATCCTCAACCCGAAAAGGCCCCACAAGCTCATCTTTGATGATACCAGCCCAAACCAGTACTCCACCTCCACCTTGCTGGCGTCTGAGTCGGACTGGAGCTCTCTGCCCTTTACCAATCCAGCCACGGGCCCATCCATCTGGCCCATCAAGACTCACTCTCATTTCATCAGTCCATAAAACCTTAGAAAAATCAGTCTTGAGATATTTCTTGGCCCAGTCTTGACGTTTCAGCTTGTGTGTCTTGTTCAGTGGTGGTCGTCTTTCAGCCTTTCTTACCTTGGCCATGTCTCTGAGTATTGCACACCTTGTGCTTTTGGGCACTCCAGTGATGTTGCAGCTCTGAAATATGGCCAAACTGGTGGCAAGTGGCATCTTGGCAGCTGCACGCTTGACTTTTCTCAGTTCATGGGCAGTTATTTTGCGCCTTGGTTTTTCCACACGCTTCTTGCGACCCTGTTGACTATTTTGAATGAAACGCTTAATTGTTCGATGATCACGCTTCAGAAGCTTTGCAATTTTAAGAGTGCTGCATCCCTCTGCAAGATATCTCACTATTTTTGACTTTTCTGAGCCTGTCAAGTCCTTCTTTTGACCCATTTTGCCAAAGGAAAGGAAGTTGCCTAATAATTATGCACACCTGATATAGGGTGTTGATGTCATTAGACCACACCCTTTCTCATTACAGAGATGCACATCACCTAATATGCTTAATTGGTAGTAGGCTTTCGAGCCTATACAGCTTGGAGTAAGACAACATGCATAAAGAGGATGATGTGATCAAAATACTCATTTGCCTAATAATTCTGCACTCCCTGTACAGCTGGCCCGATGCGCTGACTAAATATAACAGACCCGCTCAGCAGAGAGCAGAGAGCGGGTCTGTGAAACAGCGTTTGTTTTTTTAAATTAATAGGGTACAATTATGTTTTTAATGTTTGGCTACTATAATGTTATATAATTCTGCACTATGTGCAGAATTATATAACATTATTTTTAAGGTTTACTGTCCCTTTAAAGTATTTATTTCTATATTTGTGACTAAATCCAACACATCAGCCATAAGTGCTTCTTCAAACTACTCTTTAATCTGCAATGGGGAAACCAAGCCTTATCCATTTCCACATGAGAAAGAAAGAGATAATATGTAGACATGTGCGATTTGTTTCAGATTGATTCGGAAATTCGGAAAATTCAGTAAATTCGGAGATTCGGATTGATTCAAATTTCCGAATTAAAATACTGCCGAATCTACCGAATGAATCCGAATTAGCTCGGTAAATTCGGCATTCTCCCATAGGAAACAATGGGGCAGTTTCGGCTGAAAAAACCTAACACCTGCAAAAAAGCAGCGTTCAGCTCTTAACGCAGCCCCATTGTTTCCTATGGGGAAACACTAAGTCTACACCTAACACCTAAATCTAACACTTATTAACCCCTAATCTGCCGCCCCCGCTATCACTGACACCTGCATTATACTATTAACCCCTAATCTGCCACTCTGGACACCGCCTACACCTACATTATACTTATTAACCCCTATTCTGCCCCCCCCAGCGTCGCCGCAACCTAACTACAAGTATTAACCGCTAATCTGCCGACCGGACCTCGCCGCCACTATAATAAAAGTATTAACCCCTAAACCGCCGCACTCCTGCCTCGCAAACACTATAATACATTTTATTAACCCCTAATCTGCCCCCCCCAATGTCGCCGCAACCTAACTACAAGCATTAACCCCTAATCTGCTGACCGGACACCACCGCCACCTACATTATAGCTTTGAACCCCTAATCTGCTGTCCCTAACATCGCCGACACCTATATTATATTTATTAACCCCTAATCTGCCCCCCCCAGCGTCGCTGCAACCTAATTACAAGTATTAACCCCTAATCTGCTGACTGGACATCGCCGCCACAATAATAAATGTATTAACCCCTAAACCGCTGCACTCCCGCCTCGCAAACACTATAATAAATTGTATTAACCCCTAATCTGCCCTCCCTAACATCACCGCCACCTACCTATAATTATTAACCCCTAATCTCCCGCCCCACACGTCGCTGCTACTATATTAAAGTTATTAACCCCTAAACCTAAGTCTAACCCTAACCCTAACACCCCCTCTAAATTAAATATAATTTAAATAAATGAAATAAATTTACTATAATTAAATAAATTAATCCTATTTAAAACTAAATACTTACCTGTGAAATAAACCCTAATATAGCTACAATATAACTAATAGTTACATTGTAGCTACTTTAGGATTTATATTTATTTTACAGGCAACTTTGTATTTATTTTAACTAGGTACAATAGTTATTAAATAGTTATTAACTATTTAATAACTACCTAGCTAAAATAAATACAAATTTACCTGTAAAATAAATCCAAACCTAAGTTACAATTACACCTAACACTACACTATCATTAAATTAATTAAATAAATTAATCCTATTTAAAACTAAATACTTACCTGTAAAATAAACCCTAATATAGATATAATATAACTAATTGTTACATTGTAGCTATTTTAGGATTTATATTTATTTTACAGGCAACTTTGTATTTATTTTAACTAGGTACGATAGCTATTAAATAGTTAATAACTATTTAATAGCTACCTAGTTAAAATAATTACAAAATTACCTGTAAAATAAATCCTAACCTAAGTTACAATAGCTATTGTACCTAGTTAAAATAAATACAAAGTTGCCTGTAAAATAAATATAAATCCTAAAATAGCTATAATGTAACTATTAGTTATATTGTAGCTATATTAGGGATTATTTTACAGGTACGTATTTAGTTTTAAATAGGATTAATTTATTTAATTATAGTAAATTTATTTTGTTTTATTTAAATTATATTTAACTTAGGGGGGTGTTAGGGTTAGGGTTAGACTTAGGTTTAGGGGTTAATAACTTTATTATAGTAGCGGCGATGTTGGGGACGGGAGATTAGGGGTTAATCATTGTAGGTAGGTGGCAGCGATGTTAGGGAGGGCAGATTAAGGGTTAATAAAATGTATTATAGTGTTTGCGAGGCGGGAGTGCGGTGGTTTAGAGGTTAATACATTTATTATCATGGCGGCGATGTCCGGTCGGCAGATTAGGAGTTAATACTTGTAGTTAGGTTATGGCGACGTTGGGGGGGCAGATTAGGGGTTATTAAAATTTATTATAGTGTTTGCGAGGTGGGAGTGTGGCGGTTTAGGGGTTAATACATTTATTATAGTGGCGGCAATGTCCGGTCGGCAGATAAGGGGTTAATACTTGTAGTTAGGTTGCGGCGACATTGGGGGGCAGATTAGGGGTTAATAAATATAATATAGGTGTCGGCGATGTTAGGGACAGCAGATTAGGGGTTCATAGCTATAATGTATGTGGCGGCGGTGTCCGTCGGCAGATTAGGGGTTAAATAATTTTATGATAGTGTTTGCGATGTGGGGGGCCTCAGTTTAGGGGTTCATAGGTAGTTTATGGGTGTTAGTGTACTTTGTAGCACTGTAGTTAAGAGCTTTATATTCCGGCGTTAGCCCATAAAGCTCTTAACTACTGACTTTATTCGGTAGATTCGGATGGCCGTGTATTACACTAGTATTGTATAGTATATTAGGTTATATCACTCTGCTATGGGTTACACCTAATATACAGTACATAATACTAGTCTAATACACAGCATATCCCACCTAACACATACCGAAATTCCGAATTTCGGAACCGAACCGAATTCAGCCGAATTTATTAGAATCCGAATAAATCCGAAACAAATTCATTCAAATTTTGCTGAATTCGAATCGATCCGAACCAAAATTCGAAAAAATCTGAATCAATCCGAACCGAAACAAATTTTTTGATCATGCACATATTATCTAATAATATGTCAGTGTAATAACTTACATATATGCTAAAATATATATGCTGTGACAATCCTCTATTTTGTCACAGCATTTTTATTTCTAAACCAATCATTGTATTATTCCTTGGGAATGGTTTAAATACATAGACAAAGTTGTTTCCCTGTTCCACTCCAAATGAGGATAAAGCAGGCGAGCAAATGAAAAGCTGACGTACTTGAACACTAGCTCTAATCACCGGCTGTATGTATCATAATGTTGAACAGAATGTGAGTGTTCCTGGTGTTTAATTGATTATTGATCAGTATTTAATGCTCGCAATCGCATGCTAACTCCGCTAGAAGTATGTTTTTTGCGAGCGTTGGTTAGCGCTCGTATTACAAGTTGAAAGTAAAACTTTTTCGCTTGTGCGCTAGCCCAATGCTCAAAAAAAGCCAAACTTAGAATATTGTGCCTGCGTTAATTTGTTCCTCCATAGAAGCCAATGGAGCAAAAAAATTGAAAAAAATCTTACACCCTACTTGTGCGCAAACCCGATTGCATATTCTCAAATGCGCTAACCTGACATGATAATATTAATATTTCACATTCCAATGTAATTCACATAGCAGAAAATGTTCTCTTTATTAATAAATACATATTTCTACATATATCTGATGTTTTTGACATGTGCTTTTCGTCTCGGCCGAATTTCGTTTTCGGATGAATTTTGTCAGATTTGGAGATTCGAATGCATTCAAATTTCCGAATCGGCACCATAACTAAAATCCCCCAAAATTCTGAAAATGAATAAATCAGTTTCCGAATTTTCCGATTCATTCTTTATTCATATTCTGATTTTGTCATTGTTGTAATTTAAACCGCAGTTTCCAGACATCGCTGGCACTAACTAAATCACTAAATATTCCTATTAACCCCTAAACCGCCGTTCCCTGACATCGTCGACACTAACTAAACCTATTAACCCCTAAACCGCCGTTCCCAAACATCGGCAAAACTAACTAAACCTATTAACCCCTAAACCGCAGTTCCCCGACATCGCTGACACAAACTAAACCTATTAACCACTAAACCGCAGTTCCCAAACATCGCAGACATGAACTAAACCTATTAACCCTTAAATCACAGTTCCCAAACATTGCCGACACTAACAAAACCTATTAACCCCTAAACCACAGTTCCCCGACCCTAACTAAACCTATTAACCAATAATCTGCAGTTCCAAAACATCACCAACACTAACTAAACCTATTAACCCCTAAACCCCAGTTCCCCAACATAACCGACACTAAACCTATTAACCCCTAAACCGCAGTTCCCAAACATCGCCGACACTAACTAAACCTATTAACCCCTAAACCGCAGGCCCCCACATCACAAAAACCTAAATTAAACTATATTAATTCCTAAACCTAACACCCCCTAACTTTAACATAATTAAATTAGACCTAAATTAAAGTTACAATTATTAACTAACTACCTATTTAAAAATAAATACAAACTTACCTGTGAAATAAAAATAAAACCTTTAGCTAGCTACAATATAACTATTTACTAACTACCTAGTTAAAATAAATACAAACTTACCTGTGAAATAAAAATAAAACCTTTAGCTAGCTACAATATAACTATTTACTAACTACCTAGTTAAAATAAATACAAACTTACCTGTGAAATAAAAATAAAACCTTTAGCTAGCTACAATATAACTATTTACTAACTACCTAGTTAAAATAAATACAAACTTACCTGTGAAATAAAAATAAAACCTAAGCTTACACTAATAAAACCTAACATTACTAAAAATAAAAAACCTAACATTACGAAAATAAAAAACCTAACATTACTAAAAATAAAAAACCTAACATTACTAAAAATTAAAAACCTAACATTACGAAAATAAAAAACATTACAAATAAATTAAAACTACAATTACAAAAAATAATAAACACTACAATTACAAAACAAAACTACCATTACAAAAAATAACAAACAAAATTATCCAAAATAATAAAAAATATTTCTATATTTAAAAAATAAAAAAAATTAAAAAAACCTTGTTGTGATGTTGGGGAACAGCGGTTTAGGGGTTAATAGGTTTAATATACATATTAAACCAGAAAGAGTAAGTGTATTACTATATGAGTGAACTTACTAAAGTAGGACTCAGCAGCTTTATTAAGAACAAACAACCTAAAATTCCCCTGTCTCTTCACAAAGAGATCAAGCAAAAAACAACAAACCTCCCAGTATTCGAACATATGGATCTGCACAACCAATAATTAACCCCGCATGCTAGCATGTCCCAGAGCCAGCTATAATGATAGTCAATAGAATAACAATCCGAGCACTTAAGTGTTAACAAACACGCTCCGGTGACTGTCCATAGGCAAATTAATTTTTTTATGGAACCGCTGATATAACAAATGCAAGGACTAAATGTCTGAGTATAATATGTGGGTAAAAGGTAATGACGAACCAATGTGCTCACCTGATCTATCCTGCAAGACTAGGAGCCGCACTGCTTACCTTCACCGTAACTTGTTATATCAGGTGCCCTGTGGGCCTCCTCTTTACTCACAGTACTTGTGTGTCGGTACTAGCGGTGCTTCACTTGCGTATGCTGGATTGCAAGACTCCAAGACGCCTGACTTATCAATCATCGTAATGTGATCTCCGGTGCCTGAGAAGGGCCTCTTTTTTCTCACTAACTTACCTGATAGCTAATACAGAATTTCACTTGCCTACGGGTAGCTACAGGGCTTACATCGACCATATGTTGGCTTGATGGGCAGCAAACTTGACTTGTTACTGAAAGTAAACTTCCACTATTAATAGGTTTAGTTAGTGTCGGCGATGTTTGGGAAATGCTGTTTAGGGGTTAATAGGTTTAGTTAGTGTTGGCGATGTTTGGGAACGGCGGTTTAGGGGTTAATAGGTTTATTTAGTGTTTGGTTAGAGTCGGGGAACGGCGGTTTAGGGGTTAATAGCTTTAGTTAGTGTCAGAGATGTGGGAGGGTGCAGTTTAGGGGTTAATAGGTTTAGTTTGTGTTGGCGATGTGTGGGGACGGTGGTTTAGAGTTTAATAGCTTTATTTAGGGTCGGCGATGTGGGTGGCGGTGGCGGTTATAGATAATTTTGTTTCGGCAATCGCCGGCAAATTAGCTATGTTAAATTAAATAGTTTTTTTCGGATCCTTTTGTTTTTTCGGATCCATACTTTACTCATATGCATTATTCTATTCTAAACTTCAGTATAGAATAATGCATATGAATAAAGAATGGATCCCGAAAAAACGAACGGATCCGAAAAAACGATTTAACTTAACATAACTAATTTGCCGAAACAAATTTGTTTTTTTAAACTTAACTAAACTAATTTGCCTAAACGAAATTTTTTATTTAACTAATGAAAATGAAACTAAACAATTTTTTTAACGTTGCACAGGTCTAATATATATAGATGATAATGTATAGGTATAGATATATACAGATATATTTTTACAGGAATATCTATTTATAATTACATATAACATATTCTGCTATATGCAGAACATTGGAATGTGAAAAATTTACAGTAAATACACAGTATAACACTTTATTAAATATGAATATTGCATAAATATGATTTTACATGTTTTCATCTACTTAACTGCAAAGGGCTCCAATGCACTTCTATGTCTATATATGTGTACATATGTTATATGGGTATATATGTGTATATATGTCTGTAAGTTCATATATACACAAATAAATATGTAAATACATATATACACAAATAAATACGTAAATACATATATACACAAATAAATACGTAAATACATATATACACAAATAAATACGTAAATACATATATACACAAATAAATACGTAAATACATATATACACAAATAAATATGTAAATACATATATACACAAATAAATATGTAAATACATATATACACAAATAAATACGTAAATACATATATACACAAATAAATACGTAAATACATATATACACAAATAAATACGTAAATACATATATACACAAATAAATACGTAAATACATATATACACAAATAAATATGTAAATACATATATACACAAATAAATATGTAAATACATATATACACAAATAAATACGTAAATACGTATGTACACGTAAAACATATATATATATATCTGACCAAGGGCTCAAAACATGTTTGGCAAATTGCTCTAACCAAAGTTTAGGCCTTTATCTTGGTTTTTAAACATTTTGGAATTAAAGTTTTTTTGCTTTTACCTTTATAGATTGATTTTGGAATTGATGGTGCGGACTACAAGGTACACACACATATATATATATCTACATATATCTTTAGACATGTATATGTATGTAACCCTTTGCCTGTCTTTTTTTTCTAACACCTGAGACCTCATATCTTTGAGTCCTTATGAGTGTAACTGTACTTGTAATGTGTTTTTGATGTTCTTTGTGACACTTTTTTGTTTTGCGAAACAGTTAAAGGTACACTGTACCAAAATGTTTTCTTTCATGATTCAGATAGAGCATGCAATTTTAAGCAACTTTCTAATTTACTCCTATTATCACATTTTCTTCATTCTCTTGGTATCTTTATTTGAAAAGCAAGAATTTAAGTTTAGATGCCGGCCCATTTTTTAGTGAACAACCTGGGTTGTCCTTGCTGATTGGACAGCACCAATAACCAAGTGCTGTCCATGGTTTTGAACCACATATTGGCTCGCTCCTTAGCTTAGATGCCTTATTTTTCAAATAAAGAAAGCAAGAGAACGGAGAAAAATTGATAATAGGAGTAAATTAGAACGTTGCTTAAAATTGCACGCTCTATATGAATCACAAAAGAAAAAATTGGGTTCAGTGTCCATTTAACCACAGCTCTGAGGTCACAATATCCTGACGCTTTCAACTTGTAATAAGAGCGCTATATCCGACGTGTGCAAACAGTCATACTTAAACCCCTTCCCTTGCACATAACTGTTAGCGCGTCACTCGTAATCTGGTCCTATGTGTTTATATGCTTAACCCTGTTGAAGAAATTATACACAAACAAATGAAAGACATTTTTTTACGAACAGAAAACTATAACAAAATAGATAATTTCAAATTTACGCTGAAAAATACTGTAAAGTCCCTTTAAACTGAAGTAGAAACTAATATATTATAAAAAAGGGGATTTAGAAATAGAAGATTTTAAATTGTTAATTTTAAAATTAAAATTGTTTTGTTTTGTGTGTGTGTGCAGAAAGCTCATTAGTGAGTACCTTTTATCTGTTCCTAAGATGGATCAAGTATCTAAGGCTAAGATCCCGGATAGCTTAGGAGATAACAGCTGACTCCTTATGTTGATGGTTCTAATCCCACTTTGGTGGGGGGGTTTAAAAAAATGATTTATCTAATTTACTCCTATTATTAATTTTTCTTCATTCTCTTGCTATCTTTATTTGAAAAGCAAGAATGTAAAGCTAAGGAGCCGGCCCATTTTTGGTTCAGCAGCTAGGTGGCTCTTGCTGATTGGTAGCTAAATGTACCCACTAATCAGCAAGTGCTATCCAGGGTCCTGAACCAAAAATGCCCCGGCTCCTTAGCTTAGATTCCTGCTTTTTCAAATAAAGATAGCAAGAGATCGAAGAAAAATTGATAATAGGAGTAAATTAGAAAATTACTTAAAATGACATGCTCTATCTGAATCATGAAAGAAAACATTTGGGTTTAGTATTCCTTTAATCAGAGTATTTTGTGCTGGTTGTCTAATGATGGTACATGAAGGGCTTAGACAACCAGAGAGTTTCACTTGTTTACAGTAAATAAATAAACTGGAATGGGAATGGAATGGATTATGCTATAAATTGACCCCTCCTAAATCCTGAAGCCCTAGGCAAACACCAGGTCTTAACCCTTAAAGGGCCATGATACCCACATTTTTTCTTTCATGATTTAGAAAGATAATGCATTTTTAAACATCTTTCTAATTTACTTCTATTATCTAATTTGTTTTATTCTCTTGATATTCTTTGCTGAAAAGCATATCTAGATATGCTCAGTAGCTGCTGATTGGTTGCTGCACATAGAAGCCTCATGTGATTGGCTCACCCATGTGCATTGCTTTTTCTTCAAATAAGGATATCTAAAAAATGAAACAAAATAAATAATAGAAGTAAATTGTAATGTTGTTTAAATTTGTATGTTCTATCTGAATCATGAAAGAAAGATTTTGGGTTTAGTGTCCCTTTAAGCTATGACATGAGCTAAAATCAACACTGACACTTCTTTTTAATAAATAAAAAGAGAGAGAGAGAGATGCACTCAGCTGAGACAGAACAAAAGCTGGAAAAACTTCTGTGCCTGTTCATTTTATTATAGTGTGCCACTCAGGGTGCATACTCTTTTAGCACACTATGCCCCTTCACAGAGAAAAAATATCCTGTAGCATATCAGTCTGATCCTGCCTAATGACAGTCCAGCACCGAAATACCAGGCAATTCTTCTCTGAACAAGAGAAACAACAACCCCAGACGATCGTTTCGTCCTTCTGTGGGCCTCGTCAGTGAGGTGCAGTCGCACCTCTCTAAGGGCATGTGTGCAAGGAGTCCACATCTAAAAGAGTATGCACCCTGAGTGGCACCCTATAATAAAATGAACAGGCACAGAAGTTTTTCTAGCTTTTGTTCTGTCTCAGCTGAGTGCTTCTCTCTCTCTCTCTTTTTACTTCTTTTTAACAATACATATTTTATAAATAATGGAAAATAAATGACAAACACATTAATTCACTTAAATAAGAAAATACAGTGACATTTTGTTATCAGTATACTTTCTTAAAATGACATTGAATGTATATATTTTTAAAACAGCTTTATTCGCACAGATGTACAGAGTTGAATTAATCTAGTGCATTGTATACAAGTACCATCTTATAGAAATTACTTTATGTAGCAGTAAATTAGTTTTTCATCTGAAATACTATTTCTTAAAGGGACACTGTACCCAACATTTTTCTTTTATGATTCAGATAGAGCATGAAATTTTAAGCAACTTTCTAATTTACTCCTATTATCAAATTTTCTTCATTCTCTTGGTATCGTTATTTAAAATGCAAGAATGTAAGTTTAGATGCCGGCCCATTTTTGGTGAATAACCTGGGTTGTCCTTGCTGATTGGTGGATACATTCATCCACCAATAAAACAATTGCTGTCCTGAGTACTGAACCCAAAAAAAAGCATAGATGCCTTCTTTTTCAAATAAAGATAGCAAGAGAACAAAGAAAATTTGATAATAGGAGTAAATTAGAAAGTTGCTTAAAATTGCATGCTCTTTCTGAATTACAAAACAAAATTTTTGGGTTCAGTGTCCCTTTAAGAAGTAATGAGAACTAACTCTTTATTTCTGTAATTAGCATGCAGGCAATTCATAGTAAACTCAAAATTTATTCCACGTTAAATGGATAATAAAAAATTCAAAAACATTTTCATTATTTATTTTGCCTGCTTTTTCTGTAATTTAACTCTGTTAGAACCATGCACAGTGATTGGTTGATTTGGGCATATCTGTCCCTAACTGGCTGCAGTAAAAAGAAAAAAAATTATATTCAGGAGGCTTTTCATGTATATTCTTTTCACAAAAATTACATTAATTTTAAATGATTTAAAGCATTTACTTTGTATGCAGAGTTTTTGCAATGCATCAAATGATTTCTAAAGCAATAATAAAAGTATTGACTTTTTAAAAACAAGATCACCACATACTTAGAGGTAATTACATTCTGTAAGCAAGTACTTGCAGCACCAAGTGAGTCCTAGCGCGAGTGTCCTTAGCACTATCTGGTAGCAGCGTTTGCAACAATGTTATTTAACCAGAGTTAAATAATCTAAATAAAAGGCAGGGCATTCGGATACGCAAGTCTAATGATGGCGGCAGTGTTGTTCTTTTAAATAAAAAAGATAAAATCAATGAGGCTTTGCGCCAACTAATAGGTATACATTTTCAATTTATCTACAGATGAGCAAACCCCCTTTTCCCTTTCTTTTTGTATAAAGACTTGGTGATGGCTGAAAATGAGGTTGTATTGATAAAGATATTTTTGAATATTTATTGGTGTAAAATCTGGTAAGAAGTCTCTTTTAAATGTTCAGGAACATCCCATGGTGTCTAGGATAGGTTCCCTCCTTGAATAGTTTTCTGAATGGCTAGACAATAAATTTCAGCCTTTCATGCTACAGTTGTACAGTTATCTATGAGACACTAAACATCTATAAAAAATTGATTCTGAAATGATATGGACACAAACAAGTGGGTGGTTAACGGATGATGTGACTGTTCTATACTCCTCTGTGCTCTATGAATGGGATTTGGAGGTTGTGAGGTATTTCCTGCCCCATAAAGGGCTAGAATACAAGTGGAGCGCTAATTTATCATGCGCCCATAAATTGGCAAATTCGCCTGTTTACGGGCGCACAATAAATAACCAGCCATTACAAGTGGCTGCTTATTGCTACTGTGAGCTCGAGGTAGGAATTAGTGCTTCAAACATTAACCAGAAGTCAGACCTTTGGTTCATTTTTAAAATATCCCCCAATTGCCCCCAAATAAAGTTTTTGTTTCTTTTTTTGCATAAAAAAGTAGCATATTTAAAAACAAAAAACAAACTGCACAAAGTTGTCTATGGGGACTGTATGCTCCCTGTAATTATATATGTATATGCTTATATACATCTATATTTATATATTCATATACATATATATTTACACCTTGCTTCCCATCGCTGCCCAACTCACCCCCTTTGCTGTGCTAGGTTCTCAGACATAACGGTATGAGAACGAGGCTCCAACTGGAGCCTATGGAAGCGTGCTCTTGTGAGCCTAACTTGTAATACAATTTGCGTTCGCTGGTATTTCTGAGTAGAGTTCTTCACTCATAATCTGGCCCAATATTAATTATTCAAGAGCATTTGAAGACTCAGGGGCCTATTTATCATATGTCTGTCGGAGCTGATCTGACACTCCGTATTCCGCATTGCACCAGCAGCTCTTGTGAGCTGCTGGTGCAACGCCGCCCCCTGCAGGCTCGTGGCCAATCGGCCGCCAGCAGGGGGGTGTCAATCAACCCGATTGTACTCGATCGGGTTGATTTCCGGCGATTCCTGTCCGCCTCATCAGAGCAGGCGGACAGGGTTATGGAGCAGCGATCTTTAGACCGCTGCTCCATAACTTGTGTTTCTGGCGAGTCTGAGAACTCACCAGAAACATGGGCCCACAAGCTCCGTTTGGAGCTTGATAGATAGGCCCCTATCTCTTGAGAGTGACTAAGTTCTTGTTGGAACATATGTTTTTTCAGGGGTTGCTCTATCTGCAGTGATGTGGGACAGCCATGGAGGCCAAGTTTGCCCTTCTTACATCAATCGGTTTATGAGTTGTTGGGAGGAAACACATATCTTTGCAGATAAAAACCCCATGAGATATATACAGTAGATGATCTTATTTTTATTGGACAGGAATTAAAGAACAGGCACTGAGATTTATAGAATAATTGAATATTTGTTCAGTGGGTTTAAAAATCCCTTTTGGGTATTGTAAATCATGAGATAAACTCTTTGGACACCACTCTACAGTTTAATCCTTATTCTGGTGTTATGGACACAAACATTTATCATAAACCAACAGAAGAATAATTTCGCCCTACAAGTTGTATAAACTTAGCCAACATACAATATCTTTTTGATAACTTCAGAATGCCACCTTTAGTGGCCCTTTAAACGTTCAGTATTCCTCTGCCCCTCTTAAGCTGATTAACAGTAAGGGCTCAACAGGATAAACTCTAGACACAAATATCTCTACAACAGCACTTATATACATCCCTCTTCTCTTCACCTATATTAAGTTCTTGTGGGCGAATGTAACCAGTAACCCTCTGAGGATGCTTGAAAGTTATCAACAAGTTTCACCCCAGTTGGGGCTTTATCAAGACCTGTGCAGATATTTGTACCTTAATAGTTGAAGAGTTTATCCTGTGGAGCATCTGCTGTCAATCACCTTATTTAACCTTTTCTTACCTCAGTTCCCCTCTTCTTTTATCTTGAACCCCTTTAGCATATAAGGCTATGAACCCAGCTGTCCAATCACCTTCACATACAAGCTGGCAACTCTTGGCAAGTCCCTCTGCCAATTTGCTTTTTATAAATGTTACCTTTGCATATTATACTTATGTTTCTAGACAGCAGAATCTGTTGGAGCTCTACAAATAATCTTTCAGCTCCAAACCAGATCACTTTTAATTATTGGGAATAAATTGTCATCATTGAAATACAGTTGATATTATCACAGTGCCAAAGTGGATTCTCTGAAATAACGCATTTTTAGGTTCCAAAAACAGTTTTCTCTTATGATCTTACACAATTTAATATATTTATGTAAATATTGATTTCTATGTTTTAATTTGGGAACGAGCACATGTATGTTTCATACATAGTTATATATAATTGTAGAACTTTTACTTCTAGTCAGTTAAAATGCTTGTACAGCTGTTTAAATAAATTATTATGTTTCGCATGTTCTTTATCAACTATAACTTTAAACATTATTTTAATAAGCAATGTTAATACTTTGTATATAATGGTGCCAGGTCTTACAACTCGGTTTAAGCATCCATACAGTTAAAATGGTTTCTGTGTTTTTAACCAATAATAATGATTTAATTGATGTTAAAACTGGAGATTAGTGTGTGCATCATAGGCGTGTTCACAGGGTGTTCCAGGTGTGCCTGGGCATACCCTAATCACCCCAGTACACACAGGGCCAAAGGAGCACTGTAACATACCAAAGGGACAGTAGGGAGGTCAAATATCTCAGCTTGCTGGCCCCACACCCATCATATAGTGCCCCACCCTCTGAGAGGTGCCAGGTTTCTCTGCAGGATGTTCTGGCACACAGCAGCCAATCGGTGAGGGAAGCAGGGGATATGACATGTTGTCTTATGTCTGCCCCCTCTTTAAAGTGCACTGCCACCACATGCTGGAATTAGCAGTAAAGTTAGGGGGCTTAGGGGGGAAAGAGAAGGGGCATGGAAGGGCAAGAGATAAGGGGTATGGAGCTGCAAAGGGGGGGGGGGGGGTGAGAGAAGGGCATGTAAGGGGGGGAAAGAGCAGTGGTATTGGAGGGAGAGAAAAAAGGATTATGGACATGGGAGGGGGGTGAGTGTTTATGTGTATATATGTACAGTGGGGCAAAAAAGTATTTAGTCAGCCACCAATTGTGCAAGTTCTCCCACTTAAGAAGATGAGAGAGGCCTGTAATTTTCATCATAGGTATACCTCAACTATGAGAGACAAAATGTGGAAACAAATCCAGACAATCACATTGTCTGATTTGGAAAGAATTTATTTGCATATTATGGTGGAAAATAAGTATTTGGTCACCTACAAACAAGCAAGATTTCTGGCTCTCACAGACCTGTATCTTCTTCTTTAAGAGGCTCCTCTGTCCTCCACTCATTACCTGTATTAATGGCACCTGTTTGAACTTGTTATCAGTATAAAAGACACCTGTCCACAACCTCAAACAGTCACACTCCAAACTCCACTATGGTGAAGACCAAAGAGCTGATGAAGGACACCAGAAACAAAATTGTAGACCTGCACCAGGCTGGGAAGACTGAATCTGCAATAGGCAAGCAGCTTGGTTTGAAGAAATCAACTGTGGGAGCAATAATTAGAAAATGGAAGACATAAAAGACCACTGATAATCTCCCTCGATCTGGGGCTCCACGCAAGATCTCACCCCGTGGGGTAAAAATGATCACAAGAACGGTGAGCAAACATCCCAGAACCACACGGGGGACCTAGTGAATGACCTGCAGAGAGCTGGGACCAACGTAACAAAGGCTACCATCAGTAACACACTACGCCGCCAGGGACTCAGATCCTGCAGTGCCAGATGTGTCCCCATGCTTAAGCCAGTACATGTCCAGGCCCATCTGAAGTATGCTAGAGAGTATTTGGATGATCCAGAAGCAGATTGGGAGAATGTCATATGGTCAGATGAAACCAAAGTAGAACTGTTTGGTAGAAACACAACTCGTCGTGTTTGGAGGAGAGAGAATGCTGAGTTGCAACCAAAGAACACCATACCTACTGTGAAGCATGGGGGTGGCAACATCATGCTTTGGGGCTGTTTCTCTGTAAAGGGAACAGGATGACTGATCCGTGTAAATGAAAGAATGAGATTGTGAGATTTTGAGTGCAAACCTACTTCCATCAGCAAGGGCATTGAAGATGAAACGTGGCTGGGTCTTTCAGCATGACAATGATTCCAAACACACACAGGTCCTGGAGTGGCCTAGCCAGTCTCCAGATCTCAACCCCATAGAAAACCTTTGGAGGAAGTTGAAAGTCTGTGTTGCCCAGCGACAGCCCCAAAACATCACTGCTCTAGAGGAGATCTGCATGCAGGAATGGGCCAACATACCTGCAACAGTGTGTGACAACCTTGTGAAGACTTACAGAAAACGTTTAACCTCTGTCATTGCCAACAAAGGATATATAACAAAGTATTGAGATGAACTTTTGATATTAACCAAATACTTATTTTCTACCATAATTTGCAAATAAATTGTTTCCAAATCAGACAATGTGATTGTCTGGATTTGTTTCCACATTTTGTCTCTCATAGTTGAGGTATACCTATGATGAAAATTACAGGCCTCTCTCATCTTCTTAAGTGGGAGAACTTGCACAATTGGTGGCTGACTAAATACTTTTTTGCCCCACTGTATTTATAATCAGTGTGCATGAGTGTGCAAGTGTATAAATAAGTGTGCATATGGGTACCTGTGTATATTCGTGTGCATGTGTGCAATCATGGTAAATGTATATTAACATATCATACTTATATATATATAAATATATAGTTATGGTAGGTATACAGTGGTTGCACACCCTACTGCAGTATTCTGCACACTCCTATGGTGTGCATTTTATCTATAAGGTATCTATCCATACAGTCTTAGAGTTGTGCTTATGGATGTGTTCGGTTTTGAAAGAAAATGGGATAAATTGAAGTATTAATTGCACGTTACTAGGAGCTACATCGTAATTTTATCAGTAATACCAGCGCACCCAAATGTGGGTTGGTATTACAAGTTAAGGGCAATGCAAACGTGACCTCATGTTAGCATTGCCTGGAAGCATTGAGCTCACGAGAGCGTGCTTCCATAGGCTCCAATGGGTGCCTCGTTCTTATGCCTTGAGATATGGAAGAGAACCTTGTGCATCGAAAGGGGGTAGGTTGCACAGCGTTGGCCAGAAAATGTAAACTATATATGTATATGAATAAATACATATATATATTTGTGTGTTTATGTGTTTTATATACATATATTAACACATAAATATATATGTACAGTATATAAGCATATACAGGCATACCTCATTTTATTGCGCTGCGGTTCATTGCGTTTTGCAGATATTACTCTTTTTACAAAATGAAGGTTTGTGGTAACCCTGCGTCAATCGGTACCATTTTTCCAACATATATTCACAAGCACATAAATACACAAATATACCCACTGATATATACACACCATCAGCAAAAATATTTGACTCACTGAAGGCTCAGATGATAGTTAGCATTTTTTAGCAATAAAATATTTTTTAATTATGGTAAGTTTTTTTTAGACATAATACTATTGCACACTTAATAGACTACAGTATAGTGAAAATATACATTTTATATGCACTGGGAAACAAACAAAATGAGTGTGACTCACTTTACTGCTATATTCACGTGGTCTGAAACCGAACCCGCAATATCTCCGAGGTCCTCCTATACATATATATTAACAGTATAAATACAGTCCCCATAGACCGCAATCTTAAGTCACTTTTCAGTGCCGTTTTTTTCTATAACCCCTTATAACTGCATTGTGCCGTTATTTTATTAAAAAAATAAAGATGCTACTATTTTTTATTTTATGAAGGGAACTGTACACTTTATTTGGGGGGCAATTGGGGGACATTTTTTAATTACCCAGAGTTTTAACCTCTGGTTAATTTTGCTTAGCGCAAAGTGCTACTGGAAGCTTGCTGGAGCATTAACTAGCCACATATA
Organism: Bombina bombina; assembly: GCF_027579735.1. NCBI lineage: Eukaryota > Metazoa > Chordata > Amphibia > Anura > Bombinatoridae > Bombina > Bombina bombina. The sequence continues at coordinate 1,222,982,246 of NC_069501.1, forward strand.
TTGGTTATTTAACGTGCGCCCATAAACGGGCCAATTTGCCCCTTTACGGGGGGGTGTTAAAATAACGCTCTATTTGTATTCTAGCCCATACTTATAGAAATTTGCTCAGTTATTGGAGTCTAACAGAACCTTTATTTGTAAAAAACACTTGTGCAAAAAAAATGTAAAAAGACAGGTGATTATGCCTGGAAGAGTGTACAGGATCTTATGTACACACTTTCTGAGACACCAGCTTTTATTGAGTACATGCAGGAGTTTACAGCTCATATACAGTTGAGTCTGTGATTGGCTGACAACTGTCACATGATACAGGGGACAGGAAAAGGAAATTAAACTTGAAATTCACGACAAAAAAAAAATCTACTCTTTGTTTAAAACTCAAAGTAAGAGTTATTGCATTGTCTTTCTATTATACATTTGTTGATTATGCAATTCTATGGTATTTAATGGTACTTTAACTTTTCCCTCTTCTGTCTGGCCTGGTCTGTTGAACTATTCTAGCAGAGGACTAAAATACCGTTCTAAAACCATGTAAGACCTTACTTAAAGGACCAGTCAACACAGTAGATTTGCATAATCAACAAATGCAAGATAACAAGACAATACAATAGCACTTAGTCTGAACTTCAACTGAGTAGTAGATTTTTTTCTGACAATTTTAAAAGTTATGTCCCCTGTACCATGTGACATCCATCAGCCAATCCCAAATGCATGCACAGTGTTACACTTATTCTTGCACATGCTCAGTAGGAGCTGGTGACTCAAAAAGTTTAAATATAAAAAGACTGTGCACATTTTGTTTATGGAAGTAAATTTATAAAGTTGTTTAAAATGGTATGCTCTATCTGAATAATGAAAGTTTAATTTTGATTGAGTGTCCCTTTAAAGGGACACTCAAATCAAAATAAACTTGTATGATTCAGATAGTCCATGCAGTTTGTAGACACTTTACAATTTACTTCCATTATAAAATTTTGCACTGCCTTTTTATATTTACACTTTCTGGGGAACAAGATCCTACTCAGCACGTGCACAAGCTCACAGGATATACATATACTAGTTTGTGATTGGCTGATGTCTGTCACATGATATAAGGGGCAGTAAAAGGGGAGAAAAAATTAATTTGTCAGAAAAAATCTACTGCATATTTGAAATTTTGAGTAAGTGTTATTGCATTGTATTTTTATTATGCACTTGTTAATTATGTAAATCTACTGCATTGAGTCGTCCTTTAATCAATTGTGTTCAAAACATGAATAATGAATAAAGAGATAAAGTAGCACCTGCAATGTAAACTTTTCCTGAAGATCAAAGCTAAACCGTAAATGGGCTAATGTGTAATTGACAATCAATAAATATTGCATGTTTTAGAGGGTAATAGGCAATTTATGTTGGGCTTTTACAGACATTTTATGGCTGCACAAATTGAGCACTACATTACTTCAAACTTCTGGGACCATTTAAGTACAAAAGGTTGAAATGTATTTCTGTCCAGCAAAGCACTACTGTAATCATATGTACTTTGCAAGGGCTGTTTAATTATACCTAAGAGCCACATAATATGTGGAAGTTACTTATCAGCATTAGTTATGTGAGTAGCATCACATTAATAGCCAGGAGCTTATACAGTTATTCAAGTGCATAAACCTTAATCATTGCATAACTGCAAATCTATTGTGTTGGTCAAAGAAGGATAGTTCAAGTTATTATGCAAAACAATTTGTCATTCTGTAAATGAAATGTGCTAGCAGGAACATGTACATCTGATAACTTTATAGACGCTCAGTGGACTTTAGAAAACCCGTAGATTTGAGAGTTAAATTGCAGGGAAAGGGGACAAAATAAATAATTAAAGTTTACTGCAATGTTAATTTTGTCTACTAAAACTAGACTAAAATGAGCATAAAACTAAACAAATTCTGATGACTAAAATATGACTAAAACTAAAATGGCATTTTAGTCCAAAAACTATGACTAAAACTAAATCAACATTTTCTGTCAAAGTTAACACAATACAATTTGTTATAATCAATCCATATCTAATTACTGCTCTTTTATAAAAAAAAAAAACAAGGCTATCTTCTTGTTTATTTACAAAACTTGGTTTTATTTAATTTTAAGATAAATAAAGACATGTTATATACCAAAACAGTTAAATCTGTATTGCATGTTTTAAATAAAAACAGGTTAATAAATATACTTTATACTTGTTTTAATTATTAACAGAGAACTCTTAAAGTTTTTTTTCTATTGGGTAATATGTGCAATACAGCCAATACAGTTTACAGTTTTGTTTTTTTATATTTTAAAGTTGCGCTTCTGTTTGTTTATGAAACTTGGTTTTATTTAATTTTAAGATTAATAAAGACGTTATATATCACAGCATGTAAATCTGTGTCTGTATTGCTTGTTTAAACCTTAAAGGGACACTGAACCCAAATTTTCTCTTTTGTGATTCAGATAGGGCATGGAATTTTAAGCAACTTTCTAATTTACTCCTATTATCACATTTTCTTCATTCTCTTGCGGCTAGATTTAGAGTTTTGTCGTAGCTAACGCTGGCTTTTTTTTGGCCACACCTTTTAAATACCGGGGGTATTTAGAGTTCACAGAATAGCTGGGTTTTAAGTGCGTTAGGCTCCAAAAAGGGAGCATAGAGCATAATTTACCGCCACTGCAACTCTCGATACCATCATACAATAGTAATAAGGATATTACTATAATAACCCTTGGCGCTAACGTGTAGCTAAAATTGGTAATGCAAAGGTTCTAATTATTGTATACTATAAACAATAAATTACCTTAGTACGATGGAAATGATAATTCCTTACAAATATGTGAAAACTGGGTAGTTGATTAAGGGATGTGCTTAAGGATGAACCAGAGTAATGGTGCAAGTAAAAAATAAACAAATTTTATTACAATCTTAATCGTGCACAGAAATACTTTTAAAACCAAATTTAAAAAACACTCTGATCAGGCGTTTGACAATGTAGTATCAATAAAATCCCTAAAAACCTCAAAATAAAATTGCATAAATAAAATAACAATAAAACAACAATGAGACAATCACTATCACAAATGGTTAATTCGAGATAGAGAACAAAGATCCCATTGGAGACCAAGGAAGATCCACGTCAGCTGGAAGTTAGTGATATTTTAACCGGAGCTGTAACGAGATGAGATCCAAATGAACAGACAGGAAGAGAGCCAAAATTTAAGGTGTTCACTTATTACTTACACCGAAAATGCTCTATGAAGTCCCAGCTGTCTCTCTATAGCGGTCCTGGATTAGATCACTGCTGGATGGATCCCCGAAATGAAGGAAACCTCTTGTCTTTTATAATCCGTATCAGCACTCACGCCAGATAGACCAAACTGTGCTCTGGGTCTCTGTGCAGTCTCGGCGCTGGTAATTAGTTCCAGTCACCTGTGTGTTAGAAAAGTGGGCGGAGCAACGCGTTTCAGCCCGGTCTGGGCCTTTGTCAAGCTCCTGATAGATGGGAGGTCAGGTCTTTTATACCGTCACCCCTGCATATGATTGGTTAGGCATTAATTCAAAACAAAGAGAACTGCGATACAGATACAAAATGATACATTTTTTCTATTGTTACTTTCTGCTCTTATTCATAATACATTTAAAGATGCACAATTTGCCCTTCAAATTTCAGCTTATTTGATGATCAATTTTAGATTCTTTTAAGATTAACAATCATTTTTATTTATAATGGATTCGTAGAGACATACAGAAAGGGGAAATTTATTTTCATTTTTCACTTGCACCCCCTATATTATCCCGTCCAAAGCACATCCCGCAGGGAAAAACAGGTTTTTTAAAAGTTTTTTAAAAAACAACTCTCTATGTCAATTATATTGTCCCAGTATCAATTTATATTGTTTAAGTATAATCTAATAGAGAACCATACAGTAATCTAAACGGATATATTCAACAAATATAATTTTAAGTCCGCAATATAAATAAAAAAGTTAAGATAATTTACAAAACAAGCAAAACTAAAGGGAAAGGAACAAATAGGATTTATTCTCTAAGGAAACACCCTATATCGAAATCTAAGTTTAGGCCGTTCGGTTTAAGCGATTTTAGATCAAAAATCCATTTGGTCTCTTTTTTAAGTAATTCTGACTGTGCATTTCCCCCTCTCCAGTTCTTTTTCAACTTGTCTATACCCATATATGAAAAACACTTCATATCTCCCCCATTGCAGGTAATGAAGTGTTTTGGTATAGGGAGATCTTTGTTCCTATCTAAATCGTGATTTTCAATCGACCAGATATGTTCACGAATTCGGTCTCGTAGGGGTCTTTCTGATTCCCCTATATATTGCTTGCCACATTTACACTGTATTAGATAGATAACCGATTTGTCTGAGCACCTTATGGTGTCTCTAATTTTATAGAAATTGATCCTGAGGGACATTGAAAATCTGACTGAGGATAAAATAAATAAAACATATAGCAATTTAAGTAGGAAACAACTAATGATCATTAGCGAATTGGAGATGGATGATATAATTATAAAGCCCGCAGACAAGGGCGGGGGAATAGTCATCTTAGATCGGGCAGACTATCAAATAATGTGTGAAAATATTGTAAAAGATAACGACACTTATAAAAAATTACTGAGTGATCCAACGAAAAGATACAATGAGGAATTAATAAAATTAATAGATTCTGCACATGACAAAGGAATACTTAATGACAAAGAGAGAGGCTATATAGTACCCAAATTTCCAAAAATTCCCCTACTATATTGCTTGCCAAAAATTCACAAAACACTTATTAACCCTCCAGGTAGGCCGATTATCTCAGGAATCGGATCCCTGACAGCAAATTTATCGGAATATCTGGATATCTTTTTACAAAAATATGTCAGGACATTACCGTCATACTTAAAAGATTCTACAGATGTTCTGAAATTAGTAGACACCATCACCTGGCAGGAGGATTACCTCCTTGCCACATGTGATGTGACGTCATTATATACCTGTATAAATCACCATGACGGTATATTAGCCGTAAAACACTTCTTAGACAAAGATGAGACCTTGAAAGAGGAACAAAAAGGTTTCCTTATAGACTCTATCAAATTCATTTTAACACATAATTTTTTCAGTTATGACTCTCAGTTTTTTAATCAAGAAAGAGGAACAGCAATGGGCACCAGGTTTGCTCCAAGTTATGCAAATTTATTTATGGGTTTTTGGGAACATTTTTTTCTCAGCAATACCAACTTTGGAGCAAACCTGGTGTCTTACAAGCGTTATATAGATGACATCCTTATTATTTGGAGGGGTGATGAAGTTAGGTTAAATGAGTTTATTGAAAGTATGAATAATAATGAGATGAATCTCCGTTTTACTTGTGAAAAAAGCAAAAAAAGTGTGAATTTCTTAGATCTAGAACTATTCCCTGTGAACAATCAAATACATTCAAAAACACATTTTAAAAATGTGGATGCAAATAGCTATATCCACCACACGAGCTGTCACCATCCAAGATGGATTGACAATATTCCCAAAGGACAGTTCCTACGTATAAAGAAAAATTGTACAAATATAACCGATTTTGACAGTCAGTCTGAAAAATTAAAACAGAAATTTGTAGATAGGGGCTATAATGATAAAAAGATAGAGGAAATAAGACAAGAAATAAGACAAGTAAATAGATGTGATTTGGTAAATAAAAATGGATTTAAAAATAAAAAAAACCCTAAAAGAATTCAACAAGCTGCAGAGGATAACTTATTTATTCCATTTATCACAAATTATAGTAATAATAAATTTCTGATAGAAAAAATACTAAAAAAACATTGGGGAATACTAAAGAACGATGAGCTCATAGGCTCTCTACTCCCTAAAAAACCACAAATTATTTATAAGAAGGCTCGAAACCTAAAGTCCATTCTAGCACCAACTGAAAATAAAAATAAAAATAGACATAAGATTATGAATAAAGAAAAACAAATGGATTTAAAAGGTAACACCTTAGAAGGTTTTTTTCCATGCCTAACCTGTAAGGCGTGTAAACACTCCAAAAAGGAAAAGGAATTCAAATCAACTGTCACAGGAAAATCCTATAAAATTAGAGACACCATAAGGTGCTCAGACAAATCGGTTATCTATCTAATACAGTGTAAATGTGGCAAGCAATATATAGGGGAATCAGAAAGACCCCTACGAGACCGAATTCGTGAACATATCTGGTCGATTGAAAATCACGATTTAGATAGGAACAAAGATCTCCCTATACCAAAACACTTCATTACCTGCAATGGGGGAGATATGAAGTGTTTTTCATATATGGGTATAGACAAGTTGAAAAAGAACTGGAGAGGGGGAAATGCACAGTCAGAATTACTTAAAAAAGAGACCAAATGGATTTTTGATCTAAAATCGCTTAAACCGAACGGCCTAAACTTAGATTTCGATATAGGGTGTTTCCTTAGAGAATAAATCCTATTTGTTCCTTTCCCTTTAGTTTTGCTTGTTTTGTAAATTATCTTAACTTTTTTATTTATATTGCGGACTTAAAATTATATTTGTTGAATATATCCGTTTAGATTACTGTATGGTTCTCTATTAGATTATACTTAAACAATATAAATTGATACTGGGACAATATAATTGACATAGAGAGTTGTTTTTTAAAAAACTTTTAAAAAACCTGTTTTTCCCTGCGGGATGTGCTTTGGACGGGATAATATAGGGGGTGCAAGTGAAAAATGAAAATAAATTTCCCCTTTCTGTATGTCTCTACGAATCCATTATAAATAAAAATGATTGTTAATCTTAAAAGAATCTAAAATTGATCATCAAATAAGCTGAAATTTGAAGGGCAAATTGTGCATCTTTAAATGTATTATGAATAAGAGCAGAAAGTAACAATAGAAAAAATGTATCATTTTGTATCTGTATCGCAGTTCTCTTTGTTTTGAATTAATGCCTAACCAATCATATGCAGGGGTGACGGTATAAAAGACCTGACCTCCCATCTATCAGGAGCTTGACAAAGGCCCAGACCGGGCTGAAACGCGTTGCTCCGCCCACTTTTCTAACACACAGGTGACTGGAACTAATTACCAGCGCCGAGACTGCACAGAGACCCAGAGCACAGTTTGGTCTATCTGGCGTGAGTGCTGATACGGATTATAAAAGACAAGAGGTTTCCTTCATTTCGGGGATCCATCCAGCAGTGATCTAATCCAGGACCGCTATAGAGAGACAGCTGGGACTTCATAGAGCATTTTCGGTGTAAGTAATAAGTGAACACCTTAAATTTTGGCTCTCTTCCTGTCTGTTCATTTGGATCTCATCTCGTTACAGCTCCGGTTAAAATATCACTAACTTCCAGCTGACGTGGATCTTCCTTGGTCTCCAATGGGATCTTTGTTCTCTATCTCGAATTAACCATTTGTGATAGTGATTGTCTCATTGTTGTTTTATTGTTATTTTATTTATGCAATTTTATTTTGAGGTTTTTAGGGATTTTATTGATACTACATTGTCAAACGCCTGATCAGAGTGTTTTTTAAATTTGGTTTTAAAAGTATTTCTGTGCACGATTAAGATTGTAATAAAATTTGTTTATTTTTTACTTGCACCATTACTCTGGTTCATCCTTAAGCACATCCCTTAATCAACTACCCAGTTTTCACATATTTGTAAGGAATTATCATTTCCATCGTACTAAGGTAATTTATTGTTTATAGTATACAATAATTAGAACCTTTGCATTACCAATTTTAGCTACACGTTAGCGCCAAGGGTTATTATAGTAATATCCTTATTACTATTGTATGATTGTATTTTTCTCTGTGGAGTTTGAGGATACTCCATTTACCCAGTGGTTTATTGGTAACTTTCCCAGCGCAGGTTGATCACACCCCTCAGTAAACTCTCGATACCAGCAGTGTTTACGGACGCGGCCAGCTTCAAAAACGTGCTTGTGCACGATATCCCCATAGGAAACAATGGGGCAAAAAAGCAGCGTTCAGCTCCTAACGCAGCCCCATTGTTTCCTATGGGGAAACACTTCCTAAGTCTGCACCTAACACCTTAACATGTACCCCGAGTCTAAACACCCCTAACCTTACACTTATTAAACCCTAATCTGCCGCCCCCGCTATCGCTGACACCTGCATATTTTTTTTAACCCCTAATCTGCCGCTCCGTACACCGCAGCAACCTACATTATACCTATGTACCCATAATCTGCTGCCCCTAACACCGCCGACCCCTATATTATATTTATTAACCCCTAATCTGCCGCCCCCAACGTCGCCTCCACCTACCTACAATTATTAACCCTTAATCTGCCGACCGGACCACACCGCTACTATAATAAATGTATTAACCCCTAAATCTAAGTCTAACCCTAACACTAACACCCCCCTAACTTAAATATAATTTAAATCTAACGAAATAAATTAACTCTTATTAAATAAATTATTCCTATTTAAAGCTAAATACTTACCTGTAAAATAAACCCTAATATAGCTACAATATAAATTATAATTATATTGTAGCTATTTTAGGATTAATATTTATTTTACAGGCAACTTTGTAATTATTTTAACCAGGTACAATAGCTATTAAATAGTTAATAACTATTTAATAGTTACCTAGTTAAAATAATTACAAAATTACCTGTAAAATAAATCCTAACCTAAGTTACAATTAAACCTAACACTACACTATCAATAAATTAATTAAATAAAATACCTACAAATAAATACAATGAAATAAACTAACTAAAGTGCAAAAAATAAAAAAGAACTAAGTTACAAAAAATAAAAAAATATTTACAAACTTTAGAAAAATATTACAAGAATTTTAAACTAATTACACCTACTCTAAGCCCCCTAATAAAATAACAAAGACCCCCAAAATAAAAAAATGCCCTACCCTATTCTAAAATTAAAATAGAAAAGCTCTTTTACCTTACCAGCCCTGAAAAGGGCCCTTTGCGGGGCATGCCACAAAGAATTCAGCTCTTTTGCCTGTAAAAAAACATAAAATACCCCCCAACATTACAACCCACCACCCACATACCCCTAATCTAACCCAAACCCCCCTTAAATAAACCTAACACTAAGCCCCTGAAGATCTCCCTACCTTGTCTTCACCACGCCGGGTTCACCGATCGATCCAGAAGAGCCTCCGATGTCTTGATCCAAGCCCAAGCGGGGGGCTGAAGATGTCCATGATCCGACTGAAGTCTTCATCCAAGCGGGAGCTGAAGAGGTCCATGATCGGGCTGAAGTCTTCTATCAAGCGGCATCTTCAATCTTCTTTCTTCCGGATCCATGGTCATCCCGCCGACGCGGAACATCCAACTTCACCGACGACTTCCCGACGAATGATGGTTCCTTTAAGGGACGTCATCCAAGATGGTGTCCCTCGAATTCTGATTGGCTGATAGGATTCTATCAGCCAATCAGAATTAAGGTAGGAAAATTCTGATTGGCTGATGGAATCAGCCAATCAGATTCAAGTTCAATCCGATTGGCTGATCCGATCAGCCAATCAGATTGAGCTCGCATTCTATTGGCTGATCGGAACAGCCAATCGGATTGAACCCTAATAGTTATTAACTATTTAATAGCTATTGTACCTGGTTAAAATAATTACAAAGTTACCTGTAAAATAAATATTAATCCTAAAATAGCTACAATATAATTATAATTTATATTGTAGCTATATTAGGGTTTATTTTACAGGTAAGTATTTAGCTTTAAATAGGAATAATTTATTTAATAAGAGTTAATTTATTTCATTAGATTTAAATTATATTTAATTTAGGGGGGTGTTAGTGTTAGGGTTAGACTTAGCTTTAGGGGTTAATAAATTTATTAGAGCAGCGGTGAGGTACGGTCGGCAGATTAGGGGTTAATGCTTGAAGTTAGGTGTCGGCGATGTTAGGGAGGGAAGATTAGGGGTTAATACTATTTATTATAGGGTTATTGAGGCGTGAGTGAGGCGGATTAGGGGTTAATACATTTATTATAGTGGCGGTGAGGTACGGTCGGCAGATTAGGGGTTAATAATTGTAGGTAGGTGGAGGCGACGTTGGGGGCGGCAGATTAGGGGTTAATAAATATAATATAGGGGTCGGCGGTGTTAGGGGCAGCAGATTAGGGGTACATAGGGATAACGTAGGTGGCGGCGGTGAGCGGTCGGCAGATTAGGGGTTAAAAAATTTTAATACAGTGGCGGTGATGTGGGGGGACCTCGGTTTAGGGGTACATAGGTAGTTTATGGGTGTTAGTGTACTTTAGAGCACAGTAGTTAAGAGCTTTATGAACCGGCGTTAGCCCAGAAAGCTCTTAACTCCTGTTTTTTTTCTGCGGCTGGAGTTTTGTCGTTAGATTTCTAACGCTCACTTCAGCCACGACTCTAAATACCGGCGTTAGAAAGATCCCATTGAAAAGATAGGATACGCAATTGACGTAAGGGGATCTGCGGTATGGAAAAGTCGCGGCTGGAAAGTGAGCGTTAGACCCTTTCCTGACTGACTCCAAATACCAGCAGTATCCCAAAACCAGCGTTAGGAGCCTCTAACGCTGGTTTTGACGGCTACCGCCAAACTCTAAATCTAGCCGTTGGTATCTTTATTTGAAATGCAAGAATGTAAGTTTAGATGCCGGCCCATTTTTGGTGAACAACCTGTGTTTTCCTTGCTGATTGGTGGATAAATTCATCCACCAATAAAAAGTGCTATCCAGAGTTCTGAACCCAAAAAAAAAGCTTAGATGCCTTCTTTTTCAAATAAAGATAGCAAGAGAATGAAGAAAAAATGATAATAGGAGTAAATTAGAAAGTTGCTTAAAATTGCTGCTCTATCTGAATCACAAAAGAAAAAAATTGGGTTCAGTGTCCCTTTAATACCATAAATAATACCAGGTTATTAGATGTTTACTCCTGGAGTATATAATAATTTTGGAAATTATAGAGAAATGCTTGAATAATGCATTACACTTTAACTAGACCCTTAGATTTTAGTCGAATAAATTCTATTGGAGATTTAGACGACTAAAATCTACTGAAGACTAAAACTAAAACAATTCAGATGACTAAAATACGACTAAAACTAAAATGGCATTTTAGTCAAAAGACTAAAACTAAGACTAAATCGAAATTTGCCGTCAAAATTAACACTGGTATACTGCACAGTCTTTTTGAAAGGGGAGGTAAATTTAAAACTAAACTTTCATGATTCCAATAGAGCATGTGATTTTAAACAACTTTCCAATTTACTTCTTTTGTCATATTTGCTTTATTCTCTTGATATCCTTTGTTAAGCATAAAAATAGGAAGGCTGATAGGAGCTCAGGAGCGTGCATGTGTCTTTAGCACTCTATTATTATTATTATTATCATTTATTTGTATAGCACCGCCAAATTCCGTAGCAATGTCTTTGTATATAATAGCTATAAACAATGTTGCAAATACTCTTGCCAGATGGCTAATGACACTGTGCACTCTCCTGAGCTCACTTATGATTATTGTTTAACCCCTTAACGACCAGCGCTGTACCCTGTACGACGCTGGTCGTTATGCCCTTAAGGACCAGCAACGTACCCTGTACGTCGCTGCAGTCCTGGGCTTCTCTCTGCCGCGATCTCGCTCAAAATTGGGGCACTGCAGAAATAGAGTTGCAGAGTTACCAAAGTAGAGAGGGCCACTCTGTGGAACCCGAAAGTGGTGGGACCGATCGTTGGTGGTTGGGAGTGTAAGAAGGGAGGCAGGTGGGCGGTCCATCGCTGGAGGAGGCGGAGGACGGCGGGAGTGGGCGGGACCGCTCGGCTAAGCTACTAGGGAAAAAAATAATAAGAATCCAGCTGTGTGATTGAGGGGGAAGGAGAGAGGAGGGGCAATGATGGGATCACATGTGGGGTAATTTTGGAAAAAAAGGGATCTGGGAGGGGGGATGGGTATTGAGGGGGGCAGCTACACTACAGAAAAATGAGTATTATTTAAAAAAAATAATTAAAAATCGCCTATTTTGCTGCAAACTGGGTACTGGCAGACAGCTGTCAGTATCTAAGATGGCCGCTAATAGGTAGAGTTGGGAGGGTTAGAGAGCTGTTTGGGGGGGTCAGGGAGGTTGGGAGGTAAGGGGGGGATACTACCCTGCAGAAAATATAAAATAAAAAAAAGTAAAAAAAAACAAAAATTTCTGCCAGTACTTAAGATGGGGTTGACCTTTGGGGGGTGAGGGAGGGAAGAGAGCTGTTTGAGAGGGGTCAGGGAGGGATCAGGGGTGGGGTGTGTCAGGTGGGAGGCTGATCTATACACTAAAGCTAAAATTAACCCTACAAGCTACCTAATTAACCCCATCACTGCTAGCCATAATACAAGTGTGGTGCAGCGGCATTTAGCAACCTTCTAATGACCAAAAAGCAATGCCAAACCATATATGTCTGCTATTTCTGCACAAAGGGGATCCCAGAGAAGCATTTACAACCATTTGTGCCATGATTGCACAAGCTGTTTGTAAATCATTTCAGTGAGAAACCTAAAATTGTGAAAAAGTTAACGTTTTTTTTTTTATTTGATCGCATTTGGCGGTGAAATGGTGGCATAAAATATACCAAAATTGGCCTAGATCAATACTTTGGGTTGTCTACTAAATAGAAATATATAGTTTTGATAAGTATATATAAAAAAAGGCTCTATTTCTATTTAAATGTAGTAAAGGCAAAAATACTAAAAATGCTCTGGTCTTTTGGGAAAGTTTTTGTCTGAAATGCCTGGTCCTTAAAGGGTTAATAAAGGATACCACGAGAACTATTCAAAATTGATAATAGAAGTAAATTGGAATGTTGCTTAAAATTTCATGCTCTATCCAAAACATTCATGCAAACAAATCTAGTGTACAATGTCCTTTTAATTTTGACCTTAATGCCCACTTAACTACACATAATTAAACATTTTATATTACAATCTCAAACTGTTTTCTAGTATCTTTTTGTAGAAATGAGAAAATACAGAATACACCTATGAATTATAAAAACAGATCCAAAGTTATGCTTTTAAAAGTAAATTCTATTTAATTTTGTACCCAGAGCAGATCTCAAATGTATTTATACATGTTCATTGATGCTAAATCATCTTCCAATTAAAAGGTAAATCTTATAAAAAGGTGCTGATTACCAACAGAAGCTAATTATGTCCTTATTCATATATATATGTATATATGTAATCAACCATTGTGAGTCTTTTCCTGTATGAGACCTTGCATATGACTGTGCATATTAAACCTTTGATTATACACAAATAATGTGTTTGTTACATCCTCACCATAATATAGACTTTAGTGAAATTATACATAGCTTAATTTCTAAACTGCTTTTACTACATAAAAGGGATACTGAACTCAATCTTTTCTCTTTCATGATTCAGAGCATCCAATTTTAAGCAACTTTCTAATTTACTCCTATTATAAATTGTACTTCATTCTCTTAGTATCTTTATTTGAAAAATCAGGAATGTAAGCTTAGAAGCCGGCCCATTTTTGGTTTAGCACCTGGATAGCGCTTGCTGATTGGTGGCTACATTTAGACACCAATCAGCAAGCACTACCCAGGTGCTGAACCAAAAATGGTCCGGCTCCTAAGCTTACATTCTTGCTTTTTCAAATAAAGTTACCAAGACAATGAATAACAATTTATAATAGGAGTAAATTAGAAAGTTGCTTAAAATTGGATGCTCTGTCTGAATCATGAAAGAAAAAAGATTGAGTTCAGTAATTTTGATTAGACTATCCCTTTAAGTGTGAGTGAGATAATCAGAAAAAAAAAATACAATTGTACTGTGCTCAAAAGGTTCTATAACAAATCATCATACAAACGAATTTAAAGTGACTCTCCCAGTTCAAACTAAGCAATGGTTAAAATACAACAGATGTTCTACAAAGTTACACAGCAGTGTGATAAATAATATGGCTATCAAATCTCATACATATCACTGTCTGTTCTACACATATCTAGTACCTAGTAAAATTAATTACAAAACAATATATAAAATAATTTGCCAAATGTTTAGTGTAATCAGTGTATTTGTCTTTGTGTAACCAGATCACTTATCTGGTACATTCATTCATGGTGTGTGTGTGTGTGTGGGGGGGGGGGGGTTATGTAGCAAACTGTCAAAGGAGATAAAGATGACATGAAATATTCAAATAAATAAGTATGGTCATTTACAGCAGCTTATGAGGAGTAAGGCAATGTGCATAAGGAATACATCTTTTTGTCACTTAAACTTACTGACATGTTAGAGTCTAAGTAAAATAGACGTCTCCTGCATAGAGGTACACTAGAATTGACATTCTCTTCCTATACAAGGACAACTTGCAGTGACTTTCCAAACTTCTTGTAAGCCCCTTTCTGCAGATATTGACATTATCTGGATCACAATATTTTAATTTATTTATTGTTGCTAACATTTTGTTTTTATTTTTTTTATATTTGCTTTTATTGCCTTTTTTAGACCACCAGTGGTTTTATTTTGTTTATACATTGGATAAGATTTGCACATTTATAGAATATATCATTTTAACTACTTATATCCCTACTTGCTGATGTTGTTGCTTTTTTAGCACACTTTTTGATTGTATACATTTTTTATAGGAAGGTTATAGAGGTCTTCTTTTTCTTAGTTGCCATACACACCATGGAGTGAGATAGGTTTTGAAATGTGTGTTTTTTCATAGTCTAAAAAACTAGTTAGCCATTTAACTACACAAATATTTATTGCAGAACATAGACTTTACTGACCCTTGTCTGTACACACATTCGGCACAATGGTTTTAATCTAGAATGTTGCCCCAGCAGTAATATAGGTAGAAAACCTTTTATCCAAACTGCTTGGGACCGGAAAATGTTTGGATTGAAATAGTTTGGACTTAAGAATATTTGCATCTTTAAAATGGGACAGTTTGGAGAGGGGATGGAACCAAGTGTAAACAACTTAGGTAATATAGGCAATATTTACATATCATAATACAACTTATACATGCAACCTAAAGGTAGTTTTATATCATTTTAATACTTATGTATACATAGTAGCATCAAAATTATATATATAGGCAATATTTGTTGTTCTTAATAAATATAGACTATTGTTTGCATTTTAGAACACAAAAAAACAAACAAATAAAGACACAGGCAGACACAATTGCATGCAGGCAGGCAGGTTTAGTGAGGTCAGCGGCCAGGCTTAGGTTGATATGCTAATCAGTAATGTTATTACTGGGAGGGGGGTCATTTCATTCTCAGACCCAGGCAGCACAATATCTTGAGCCGTCCCTGAAAAAGGAGCTTGCGGACAAGGTTCCCAAGCAGCAGGCATGTAGGACTGCACAAAATCTCTTTTGTGCAATTTTACCCCCTCTCTTTTAATCCAATCATGTGAAAGTAGGCATTGTCAATCACCCCAGTCAGATCCCCAATTGTCCCCAGGAAAAGAGATAGATGAGGGGAAAACCTAGGTTCCAACATGGTAATGCACATTACTTTTTAGAAACTTAGTAGAACTGAGAACTTTTTTCAAAGTTAAAGGGACATAAAACAAATTTGGTTTATTATACAGTCTTGTTATATATAGTGAAATAAGTGTACTTGCAAACTGTGCATTTATGTTCCATTAACCCCTTCAATACTGCATTGGTGCTGTTACACCCAAACTCCCCACACAGCTTTCCATATATGGAAACTGTATACTCTCCTGTGCATTCAGCAGAATGCAGTTCTACAGATGATGGTGTGTGTATGCATGTGCACTGAGTCACTTGTGTATATTGTGGCTGTTTTGTACTGAGGGTATACACAGTAATACACTGTTACCAGCACTATGCTCAGAAACGTGTGCCTCCTACCCAACTTGTTTGATCTATTCTTTCAGACTTACTGTTATTGATTCCACTGTTTTAAACACTATTTCAAATATATATTCTTGTAAAATAATAATTTGTAAAGTGATGATATATTTTAAAGAAATAAATCTATTGCTACTAACACGGAATATACCACTAAAGCACCCTCACTCAAACACTAAAGTTATTTAAAATGATCATGTTATGTGTTTCTTGGCAAATGGTTAAAACATTCACAAACTGAAAAGATAAAAATGATTGATCATTTTCCAAGTTGATAAAAAAACATTTCATATCTCCATGGCCGTAGTTTCATAGGCACAACAAATTGTCCTTTGAGAGATAACGTGTCAGCAATCAGTAAAACAACATGATATGTCACAGTGACCACATGTAACAGTTGGTCATGGTCTTTCAGGGTCTAGATTGTGATAATGTACCTTCTATAGAGAGATATTATAGTGATAGATTTGTTCTGTATCTTGTGAACATGTGGATTTATATACTGCACACACTTAATGTATGCAGAGAACGTGTAGGTATGCATATCTAACCATGAAAATATTAGATACAATGTAAAATTACTCAAAACTCCTTGGGCTTAACCTAGACTGAGGCTTAACCCATTATGACAATGTCCACTAACCAAATTTAGTGTAGGAAAAAATATGCACCAAAAATGATCCTTTATAGGAGTGATGGCCAACTGGTGGCTTATGTACAACATGTGGCCCTCTGCATACGTTTAGTGGCCCTTTGGGAAAAGTGGAACTAAAAAAGTTTGCTTTGGAGGTTTATAGAAAAGGGTCATACAAGATGGCCACAACTCAAAAAGAGCTCTTTGGAAGGGAAAACAGCTTACAGAGTGTATCCTGCAACCATATCTAAATCTGAATCTGCACCTCTGAACATTTTTAGGAAATATATTATTTGTGTGTTTAATACCCATAATACATTTATATGTGTCCCTTAAGGGTGGATATCACTATCTGGTCTTGTGTAAACATGTTTTTTCTTGTGATATTTTAGGGCCATTATCTACAATATTCAAAGCATCGACATGCCGATATTCGGAAAAAAACTGTCGGACCTGTAAAGTGCCTGCGAGTGACAATGTGTCTATCATAGGATATAATGGGGAGCGCTACGTCAGCAAATCATTGCATACGTTTTGTAGCCCTTGGGGAAAAGTGGAACTAAAAAAATTTGCTTTGGAGGTTTATAGAAAAGGGTCATACAAGATGGCCACAACTCAAAAAGAGCTCTTTGGAAGGGAAAACAGCTTACAGAGTGTATCCTGCAACCGTATCTAAATCTGAATCTGTGCCTCTGAACATTTTTTCAGCAAATCATCACCGACATCTCCACTCATCAGCACTTTCTGCGGGCAGGGGTGGCCATATTTGAAGTGTTCCTACACAGCGAAGACAGTGCACTTACTGAAACCAAACACTGTTTCTGTGTTGGAAAATTTCAAATAATGCCTGTGTGACTTTACTTTCCCAAAACCTACACTATCTGCCTGTCAGGGTGCCAGGAATCAGACTGAGACGAGAAGTGCAAAAATAATCACACCTTTATTAATAGCAAAAAATAATAAGTCCACAAGTCAAATAACAAGCCAGGAGTCAAAACCAGAGCTAGTAGGCAGACGAGCCGAGTCAGGAGCCAAAGCAAATAGTCAGACGAGCCGGAATCAGGAACAAGGAAAACAGCAGAGTCAGGAACAACCCAGGGATCAAGAACCAGGAAGGACGTCAGGCAGCTAGGTAATCACAGGAACTCTCACAAACAGGTCTGAGACAATGCAAAGGCAAAGCATACTGAACAGAGGCTCTTTAAATAATAAGTGATGACATCACAATTCTGAGACTGCATCCTGTCTCACATGGATGATGCACACCAGTCTGGCCATAAAATGAAGTGCAGGAAATGAGCAGCATCCCCCACAATGCACCATAGTCAGGAAGTGAGGTGAGTAAAATGGCTGCCAGCAGCACATGGCAAACAAAACAGGGAAAAACCCTGACAGTACCCTCCCCTCAATGACCCCTCCCCCGTGGGAGGACAAAACGCTTATTGAGGAAACGGCCATGGAAGGCACGGAGGAGGGCAGGAGCATGAACATCAGAGGAGGGAACCCAAGAACGCTCCTATGGACCGTAGCCCCTCCAGTGAACCAAATAATGTACATGGTCCCTGGACATACAAGAGTCAATAATGCTGCTGAACTCATACTCCTCATGGTTGTCAACAAAGATAGGACAGGGACGAGGCAACACAGTGGTAAACCGATTACAAACCAATGGTTTCAAGAGGGAGACATGATAAACATTGGAGATGCGCATAGCAGGAGGAAGGTCAAGAGCGTTGGCCACAGGATTAACCCATCAGAGTATTCGAAAAGGACCAACATAACGGGGAGCCAATTTATTGGAAGGCACAAGAATGGACAAGTTGCGGGAGGACAGCCAAACTCTCTCACCAACCTGGTAGGAAGGTGCGGGCAGATGCCTACAATCAGCCTGCAACTTTTGGTGCTGCACAGAACGATGAAGGCAATCCTGAATCTGCACCCATGTGGAACAGAGTTGTTGGAGATGCTCCTCCAAAGCCGGGATACCCTGAGACATGAATGAATTGGGCAACAAGGATGGTTGAAACCCATAATTCGCCATGAACGGGGATAACTTGGAGGAAGCATTAATAGCACTATTACGAGCAAACTCTGCCCAAGGTAACAGTTCAGACCAATTATTGTGGTGATCTGAGACATAGCAACGGAGGAACTGTTGAGCAAAAAAGGAATGCCAAAATCTGGAGACAAACTGGCTACCCCGGTCCAAGACTATCTCCTTGGGTAACCCAGGTAAACGGAAGACCTCCCGGGCAAAAATTGAAGCAAGGTCCTGAGCGGTAGGCAGCTTAATCAAGGGAATGCAATGTGACATTTTAGAAAAACGGTCAACCACCATAAGGATAACGGTATTGCCATTGGAAACAGGGAGCTCGACAATGAGGTTCATGGAAAGATGTGTCCAAGGACGCTCACCATTAGCAATAGGTTGAAGAAGACCCACAGGAAGACGTTAAGGAGTCTTATTCTGTGCACAAACTGAGCAGGAGGCAACATACGCAGCAACATCAGAACAAAAACCTGGCCACTAGAATTGTCGAGTGATAGTCCAAATCATTTGGTTCTTGCCTGGGTGACCTGCGGCTTTAGGATAGTGGTAAGTGTGCAAAAGTTTAGTTTGAAGATTCTCAGGAACAAAACACTTACCACTAGGTTCCTCAGGAGGTGTATTGGTTTGTGCAGCCAGAATCTCCTCCTCCAAAGGAGAAGTCAAATTAGTAGTAGAGTAGGTACAGACTCCTCCTTGGACAGAGGCGAAAATTGTCGAGAGAGGGTATCAGCCCTAACTTTCTTACTACCAGGCAGGTAGAAGGCCACATAATTAAACCGAGACAAAAATAGCGCCCATCTGGCCTGTCGGGGCGACAAACGTTTTGCTTCTGATAGATTAGTTAAATAGTTGTGGTCAGTAAGAATGAGCACTGGCACGCTAGTACCCTCGAGAAGATGCCTCCATTCCTTGAGTGCCAAAATTATGGCCAGTAATTCCCTGTTGCCAATTTCATAATTGCACTATGCTGGAGACAATTTCTTAGAGAAGAAACTACACAGATGCAAGGAACCTTCAGGCAAAGGACGTTGAGACAAGAGGGCACCTACTCCAGTTTCAGACGCATCAACCTCAAGAACAAAAGGCAGGGCAGGGTTAGGATGAGCCAGAACTGGAGCGGCTGCAATGGCAGTCTTAAGACTATCAAAGGTCTTAATGGCAGTAGGGGACCAATGGAGTGGATCATTCTCTTTACGGGTCATGTCTGTGATAGGTTTGACCAAGGAAGAAAACTTTTAAATAAACTTTCTATAGTAATTGGCGAACCCCAAAAAACGTTGATTAGACCGAAGACCAACTGGGCAAGGCCACTGCAGAACTGCAGATAACTTGTCAGGATCCATGTAGAACCCTGCAACGGAGATAACATAACTTAGGAAGGTTACTTGAGTCTGATGGAACTCACATTTCTCGAGTTTACAAAACAGGCCATTCTCACGTAGTCTCTGAAGAACCCATGTAACATCAGAACGATGAGCCTCAAGTGTGGGTGAGTGTATGAGGATGTCGTCTAAGTACACCACAACACACTGTTGCAACATATCTTGTAGGACATCATTAATAAATTCCTGAAAGACAGCAGGAGCATTACATAGGCCAAAGGGCATTACAAGATACTCATAATGCCCGCTCCTGGTGTTAAATGCTGTCTTCCATTCGTGGCCCTCCTTAATCCTAACGAGATTGTACGCTCCTATCAAATCAAGTTTAGTAAAGACCGTAGCTCCCTTGAGATGGTCAAAGAGTTCCGTAATGAGCGGAATAGGGTAAGCATTCTTAATGGTAAGACAATTAAGACCCCTATAATCGATGCATGGTCTTAACTCGCCACCCTTTTTCTTCACAAAGAAGAAGCCAGCCCCTGCAGGAGAGCAGGATTTGCGGATGATCCCCCGCGTCAGAGCATCAGCAACATACTCCTCCATAGCACAATTCTCTGCAACAGACAGAGGGTACACCCGGCCCTGAGGAGGAATGGCTCAAGGTTACAGGTCTATGGCACAATCATAAGACCGGTGAGGAGGCAACGTACCGTCATGCACCTTGTCAAAAACGTCTAGTAACTCTCGGTACTCCTCTGGCAATTGAGATACCGAAGAAGTGCACAAGACTTTAACTGGTTTCCGAAGACAAGTGGAAATACATTGTGAGGACCACAACAAAATTTCAGACCTGCGCCAGTCGAGACTGGGATTGTGCTTTTGAAGCCAGTGATAACAACCGGAAAATGCGGAGAGTTTATCACCTGGAACTGGAGGGTTTCAAAATGGAGAGCCCCAACAGCCATGGACAACGGAGAAGTTTCGTGAGTAACGAGTGAGGGGCCTGCTATCAATGGCTTCAATAGCAAGTGGAACGGACCGAGGCAAAACAGGAATGGAGTGCTTTGATACAAAAGCACTGTCAATGAAATAGCCCGCAGCACCGGAGTCAACAAGAGCCTGAGTGACTATGGAGGAGTCCACCCAGGAAAGGACAACCGTGACCAAAGGTTTCTCCTTAAGCGGTTCCGGGGAAGAGGATAAACCCCCCAAGGTCTGCCCCCGACAGGACCTTAGGTATGAGCATTTCCTGGCCGTGTAGGACAAGACTTCAAAAGGTGGCCCTGTAACCCACAATAGAGGCAGAACCCCTCCCTCCTCCTAAAGAGAGACACGTGAAATCCAACTGCATCGGCTCAGCAGTACCTGGTGACTCGGGACCAGGAGGCATAGGAGTAGAGGGAGGCATGGGTGGGAACGAGCACGTAGGAGAAAACGGAACAGGAGGCTTCCGCAAGTGCTCCTTGAAAGTGGGACTCTCTCTGAGTCTGATGTCAATTAGGATAAAAAAAGACACCAATGCCTCGAGATCCTCTGGTAAATCTTTGGCAGCAACTTCATCTTTAATCGCATCAGAGAGCCCATGAAAGAAGGTGGCAACAAGGGCTTCATTGTTCCAACCTACATCTGCGGCAAGCATACGGAACTCAATAGCATACTGAGCAACAGATCTTGTACCTTGTTGAATGGACATGAGTTGTTTAGCAGCAGAGGAGGAGCGAGCCGGAACATCAAATACCCTTCAATTTGAAATCACAGGTTTATTTGTCTCTCACAAGGGATTAGGCCAGGCAAGAGCTGTGTAACGAGATGAGAAATCCCACCTTAGCTCTGTCAGAGGGAAACACCTGAGGTAACATCTCAAAGTAAATGCCCACCTGGTTCAAAAACCCTCTGCACTGAATAGGATCGCCTCCATATCACTGAGGTAGAGGTGCAGAACCAGACATGCTCCTGGTAGGCATAGGTGCAGAAGCAGAAACAGGAGCAGCCATAACTTGCGGGACACTGGTCCAAATGTGCAGTGCTAGTCAGCAGGGTTTGCAGGGCTACTGCAAATGTATCCAAGCGGTGATCCTGTACATCCATCCTGGAAATGATGGCAGGTAAAGTTGGATAATTAGCACCATCAGGATTCATGGCCTTTGCGTAATGTCAGGGTGCCAGGAATCAGACTGAGACGAGAAGTGCAAAAATAATCACACCTTTATTAATAGCAAAAGATAATAAAAAGTGCACAAGTCAAATAACAAGCCAGGAGTCAAAACCAGAGCTGGTAGGCAGACGAGCTGAGTCAGGAGCCAAAGTGAATAGTCAGATGAGCCAGAATCAGGAACAAGGAAAACAGCAGAGTCAGGAACAAGCCAGGGATCAAGAACCAGGAAGGACGTCAGGCAACCAGGTAATACACAGGAACTCTCACAAACAGGTCTGAGACAACGCAAAGGCAAAGCATACTGAACAGAGGCCCTTTAAATAATAAGTAATGACATCACAATTCTGAAACTGCATCCTGTCTCACATGGATGATGCACACCAGTCTGGCAGGAAATGAGCAGCATCCCCCACAATGCACCAAAGTCAGGAAGAGAGGTGAGTAAAATGGCTGCCAGCAGCACATGGCAAACAAAAGAGGGAAAAACCCTGACATTGCCTCATACTGGAAAGTCTCACCACTGAAAAGGTGGCGAGACAAATATGGCTGACACTAGGGATGGGCGAATGTTTCTAAAAATTCAAAATTTAAAAATAATTTTTATACATTTGTGTGTTCAAATCGAATTTTGAATATTTATATAACATTCTATTTTCGAATTTTCGTTTTCGAATTTTTCAATAAAATTCGAAAATATTCGTTAGAAAAATAGAATGTTTAGCTATGTATTCATTCAATTTCGAAATGTAATATTCGAATTTGAATGTGACATTCAAATTCGAAATAGTATTCCTAGTCTACAACTGTGTTTAATAAATGGTAACTAGTGCTTCAGTGATAGAGTCACTAAAGCACTTATAAGATGCGCCTAGGATGGATATTAATAAGGATAAATTATTAAGGGAGGACTGATGAAACAGTGTTGAACACTGAGAAACGCGTTGCCGTTGTTTTTATTTGGAATAAAATTCGATTTTATTTTTTAACTCTCCATCTGCTGCATCTTCTTGGCTTAGGCCAAATTTATTGTATTACCATATATTACCATATATTTGGAGTCTCTTTTTGGATCTTTGGTGTGAGCTGCCTGACACCAATTTGCTCCCACTGACGATATATTCCAAAGCAGGTCTACCGGACGACGTGTGGTTCCGGACTGCGCATACTGCACATTGGTGCCTTATACTGTGTGAGTAAGATTCTTGTGATCTAATTGTTGCCTTCATCTATCCATATGATCTGCATTATGTGGCGCCCTCTATCTTTTCCTTCCTAGTGTTTAATAAATGTAATATTCGAATGGTGCATTCGAATGTCACATTCGAATTTGAAATAATATTTCTAGTCTAATACTGTGTTTTAAATGTAATATTCAAATTCGAATGTCACATTCGAATTCGAATGTCACATTCGAATTCAAAATAGTATTTCTAGTCTAATACTGTGTTTTTTTAAATCTAATATTCAAATTCGAATATGACATTCGAATTCAAATGTGACATTCGAATTCGAAATAGTATTTCTAGTTTACAACTGTGTTTAATAAATGTGATATTTGATTTGAATGTGATATTCGATTTGAATGTGATATTCAATTTGAATGTGACATTCAAATTTAAAATAGTATTTCTAGTCTAATACAGTACTGTATTTTATAAATGTAATATTCAAATTTGAATATGATATTCTATTCAAATGTGATATTCGATTTGAATGTGATATTCTATTTGAATGTGATATTCGATTTGAAATTGTGTTACTAGTCTACAATTGTGTTTTATAAATGTAATATTCGAATTCGAATGTGACATTCTAAAACTGTAAATAACATTCGAAAATCGAATTTTTTTAAACAAATTGTTCTTATCAACATTCTATTATTTAAATTGAATTTCTACAATAACATTCGTTCTAACATTCAAATTCGAATATAAACACATTCACCCATCCCTAGCTGACACCCTACTCATAACCTGTACTTCAGAGATTGGAATATATAGCACTGCTGGTGGTGTATCCCAATCAAAGTACAGGTTACTCCCCCTAGAAACGCCCAGCTAACTCCCACAGAATGCCTACACCTACTATATAGTACTCTCCCTGAAATGCCCAGCTAACTCCCTGATACCGCCTACACCTACATCATGTCTTCCCTATACTCCCCCTAGAATACCCAGCTAACTTCAACAGAACGTCTACACTTACGTCATGTCTGCAATCTACTTGACTAAGGTCTAGATTACAAGTGGAGTGCTAAATTATTGTGCCCCCGGAAAGGGGCAAATTTTCCCATTGCAGTCGCACAATATTTAACCAGCCTTCCGATCTCTAGTTAATTTTCTAAAATGGCCCCAAATGCCCTCAAAATAGAGAGCATTATAGTTTTTCATTATAGTGTAGGAGTAGATTGAGTTGGGGGGTTGTGGCAGATTAAGAGTTATTAGGTATGGGGACTTATATACACATATACATATTTATGTGTTAATATGTGTATATACACATATTAACACATAAATATATATGTATAGTCATATACATATATATATATTAAAATATCCTGCCTTCACTGCAGTACTTAACCCCTGTGCTGTGTGAGTTCTCATGCTGTGTGTCCCGGCATGAGAACGAGGCTTCCATTTGAGCCTATGGAAGCACTCTTGTGAAATTATATACAATACTTAAAATAATATGCATTATACATGACAATGCATATCATTTTAACATTGGATATAAATGCAATACTAAAATAAACTGTTAACCCCTTAAACGCCCTCACCCCCAGTGCAATCTATACTATTAACCCCTAATCTCCCATAACCTAAAGACCTAATCATCCCCTAATCTATTAACTACTACACTGTCACAACCCTAGAAAATACCTAAC
Source organism: Bombina bombina (assembly GCF_027579735.1). NCBI lineage: Eukaryota > Metazoa > Chordata > Amphibia > Anura > Bombinatoridae > Bombina > Bombina bombina. The sequence continues at coordinate 1,223,007,188 of NC_069501.1, forward strand.
CCCCCACCTCTAAGCTAACCCGCTAAATTACAAAAAATAATAATAATTTTTTACTATTTAAAAAGATAGATAATCCCTTTATTACCCATTCCCCAGTTTTGCATAACCAACACTGTTATATTAAACGACACTGAGCCCAATTTTTTTCTTTCGTGATTCAGATAGAGCAAGCAATTTTAAGCAATTTTCTAATTTACTCCTATTATCCATTTTCCTTAGTTCTCTTGCTATCTTTATTTGAAAAAGAAGGCATTTAAGCTAATGAGCCAGCCAATCGTTGGTTCAGAACAGTGGACAGCACTTGTTTATTGGTGGGTGAATTTATCCACCAATCAGCAAGAACAACCCAGGTTGTTCACCAAAAATAGGCTGGCATCTAAACTTACATTCTTGCTTTTCAAATAAAGATACCAAGAGAATGAAGAACATTTGATAATGGGAGTACATTTTCTTAAAAGTTGCTTAAAATTGCATGCTCTATCTTAATCACGGAAGAAAAAATTTGGGTTCAGTGCCTCTTTAAATAATAATATACTTTTTACCTCTGTGATTACCTTGTATCTAAGCTCCCTGATCACATGACTTTTTTATTTATTACCTATTGACTTGCATTTAGTACTGTGTTGTGCTAAATCTTAAATAACTCCACGGGCGTGAACACATTGTTATCTATATGGTCCACATGAACTATCATTCTCCTGTTGTAAAAAAACAAATACAAAAGCATGTGATTAAGAGGCTGTCAATAGAGCCTTTGGGGCATATTTATACCCAGGACATACTTGAAAATGAGAGAAATCCCAATGTATCCTTCCTGGTAAAATATTTTATAAATTAATAAATAAATATTTAGCAAATTGCAAGCGAACATGATACGTACGATGTAGCGTATCATGTCCGCTGCACATTGATAAATGCCGACAGCATACACTGTAGGCATTTATCATTAAGTTATGGAGCAGCGGTCTTTAGAACCCAAATGTTATAAAGTAGATTAACATAACAATGTTGGTTGTGCAAAGCGGGGAAATGGGTAGTAATGGTGTTATCTATTTATATAAACAATAACAATATTTGTATAGACTGTCCCTTTAATACAATGTGGTTGCTATATTACAAGTAAAACACATTTAGTGCAGTGTGATATTATAACAGCTAAAAAAATACAATATTAAAAAGCTGTCAATTCCAAAAAACACGTTTTATATAATGCAAAGCTAAAAAAAAGCTGTAACCATATATATTTCTATACAGTATATATATTATACTGTTCAAGTAAAATACATATCTATTTCTATATATCTATATAGGAATAGATATACAGGCACAGGTATATACAAATATATTTATATACATGCACTTTTCATGCACTCACTCCCTTTACCCGTAGCTCAGCCAGTGCCTGGCTGACTCCTTAAACCACACGTACAAAGTATTCCAAGAAAGAGCACTCACAAGGCTTGAAAGTATAAAAAATCTTTATTTGATACAAATAGTCCAGTTCCTGAAACTATTATCTCACATCATTACAACTCAAAATGTATGAAATTCATGAAGATATGGAAGTTTCTCTAATCCCCCTCCAATATATATTATATAGAGTAGCATCTCAAAACCATTTAACTTTTGGCTCAAAGACAGAGTTCCACTGTGTATGATACCTGTGTCAAAAAAAGTTCCTCAAAACATTAGAGAACAAACAAATTTAAAACAAAACCCTCTAAAATTCAGTCCACTCTAACAAATGCAAAAATGAAAACTTGAAAATGTTTAAAGAGAAATAAAAGAAACCATGACAACCTCATGAGCTTTGATATAGTGAACACTAGACAAGATAATTAACAAGGGCAACGCAGTATTTATGAATTCTGCATGCTGATAGGTTAAAAACCATGACCACGACTCTCTAGAATGCGCACAGCCAGCTTTTAAAGAGCCCTTTTGTACTTTCCAATAAAAACTGCTTTATTACTATTTTTACTGCTTTATTATAACAAAATATAAAATGATTTTACATAAACTGTTTTGTGATTATGTTTTCTAAGTGTGCCCAGGTGCAAAATTCTAAGAAGCCCCCCCCAAAAAAAAAACATTTAACACAGAAAAAAAAAAGTGAATCAGATTACATGTCTGCAAAAGGAGGTACCCTGTGCCCACAGTCTGTGAGATGGTCTGACCCCCTATTACTGTTTATAGTGACACTGTTTAACCCACCAGTACTGTATATAGTGAGTCAGTGACACAGTCTGTAATCTGCCGGTGAGATGGCTGGCCTGACCCTACCTGCCCCAGTACTTTATAAAGTGACCACAGTAGTCTGTGACATAGTCCAGCCCCCCCATACTGTATATAGTGGTACTGTATAGTGACACTGTTTACCCCCTCCCCCATGCTGTAGTAACAAGGTCTGTAATTTGCTGGTTCCACAAACATACAAACATACAAACACACACATACATGCATAAATACACACAGTCACATACATGCATAAATACACACAGTCACATACAAACATACACACACACAGTCACATACATACACACACATACACACAAACACACACAGTCACATACATACACACACACACACACACATACATGCATACACACACAGTCACATACATACACACACATGCACACAAACACACACAGTCACATACATACACATACATACACACACACACATACACACATACATACACATAAACACCAATGGGTTAAACTGAAACACTAACCCCTGTAGTCAGAGACACTAGTGAAGCATCATGTCACACTCACATTATCTCAGTGCAGGCAGTGGCAGGTCAACTATTTACTAACTACCTAGTTAAAATAAATACAAACTTACCTGTGAAATAAAACCTAAGCTGCCTTACATTAAAAACTAACATTACAAAAATAAAAAAACACTAAAATTACAAAAAATAACAAAACCTACCATTACAAAAAATAACAAACAAAATTATCCAATACAATAAAAATTATTCCTATTTTAATACTCTTTAAAAAAATAAATAAAAAACCCTAGTCTATAATAAACTACCAAGGGCCCTTAATGGGGCCTTTTGGGGGTCCTTAAAAGGGCCTTTTGTAGGGCAGTGCCCTAAAGTTAACAGCTCTTCTGCTACAAAACAAACACCCCTAACAGTATACAAACCCCCACCGCCCAAATTTACAAAATAAAAATAAAGTAAAACCTAATCTACCCATTGCCCTGAAAAGGGCATTTGTATGGGCATTGGCCTTAAAAGGGCATTTAGCTCTTTTGCTGCCCAAGCCCTAATCTAAAAATAAAAACCCACTCCAAACTGAAAAAAAAATACATTACACAAAATAACAAACAAATAATCAAAAATAATAAAAATGATTTCCATTTTAAAAAAACACCCCAAAATAAAAAACCTAATCTAGAATAAACTACCAATAGCCCTTAAAAGGGCCTTTTGTAGGGCATTGCCCTAAGTTAAACAGCTCTTTTAACTGCATTTTTTTTTACAAAGCCCCACTAACATTACAAATCCCCACCCCCCCAAACACACAGAATAAAAAAAAACTATCTAAAAAACCTAAGCTACCCATTGCCCTGAAAAGGGCATTTGTATGGGAATTGCCCTTAAAATGGCATTTAGTTTGTTTAGGAATAGCCCAAACCCTAAACTAAAAAAAAACCCACCCAAAAACCCTTTTTAAAAACCTATCACTAACCCCCAAAGATCCACTTACAGTTTTTGAAGTCCCGCTTGAATGATCTTCATCCAGGAGACGAAATCCTCATCTAGGCGGCCTCTTCTATCTTCATCCAGGTGGCAAAGTCCTCATCCAGGTGGCGAGAAGTCTTCATCCAAGCGACCTCTTCTATCTTCATCCAGGCGGCAAAGTCCTCATCCAGGCGGCAAAAAATCTTCATCCAGGCGGCCTCTTCTATCTTCATCCAGGTGGCATCTTCTATATTGAGCCTGGCACCGCGGAGCGGGTCCATCCTGAAGACATCAGCGCGGAGCATCCTCTTCATACGGTCGCCGCCGTACACTGAATCTTCAATGCAAGGGAGCCATTTCAAAATGGCGTCCCTTGTATTCCTATTGGCTGAAAAATTTGAATCAGCCAATAGGAATTAGAGCTGCTAAAATATTATTGGCTGTTCAAATCAGCCAATAGGATTTAAGCAGATCTCATTCTACTGGATGATGATTCAAATTTTTCAGCCAATAGGAATCCAAGGGACGTCATTTTGAAATGGCTCCCTTGCATTGAAGATTAAGTGTACGGCGGCGACCGTATGAAGAGGAAGCTCCGTGTCAGAAGTCTTCAGGATGGACTCTTTTATTTTGATAGGGCTATTAGATTAGGTGTAATTCTTTTTTATTTTGGATAATTTCATGTGTTATTTTTTGTAATTTAGTGTTTGTTATTTTTTGTAATTTAATCTTTTTTATTTCTTGTAGTTAGATACTTTGTAATTTTTAGAGGAGTGTTAGGATTTTTTAAACGTGTAGTTTAGTTTTATTTAATAGTAGTTAGTTAGTAATTTTAGTTTAATAATTATATTAGTTTAATTGTTAGTTTAAACTTAGTTCTTTTAATTTGACAGGTACATTTTAATTTAAGTTAAGATAGGGAAATTGTAATTTAATATAAAGTTAGTGGTGTGTTAGGTTTAGAGGTTACTAGTTTAATTTAGTTTATTGAGATGTGGGGGGCTTTCGGTTTAGGGGTTAATAGTTTACTTTAGTATATTTCGTTGTGGGGGGCTTGCGGTTTAGGAGTTAATAGGTTTAATATAGTGGCGGTGGTGTAGAGCTTAATAACTTTAGTACAGTGGGGGCGATATGGGCGGAAAGCAGATTAAGGGTTAATAATATTTAAATAGTGTTTGTGATGCGGAAGGGCGGTGGTTTAGGGGTTAATAACTTTATTATAGTAATGACAATGTCGGGGAATGGTGGAATAGGGGTTAATAATTATTTTTAGTGGTGGCGATGTCGGGAGCACCAGATTAGGGGTTAATAAGTTTAATATAGTATTTGCGATGCGGGAGGGCATTGGTTTAGGGGTTAATAGGTAGTTTATGGGTGTTTAGTGTACTTTGTAACACTTTAGTTAAGAGTTTTATGTTACAGTTTTGTAGCGTAAAACTCATAACTACTGCTTATAGATTATGGAACGGATCTTGTCGGTATAGGCTGGAACGCAAGCTTTTAAGCCTCACCGCAAAACTTGTAATGGCAGCGCTATGGAAGTCCCATGAAAAAAACGTAATTTTTACTTGTGCGGGACTGACATTGCGTTACAGGCTAAAAGGCTACAGCTATACCGACAAGACTTGTAATGGCTGAGGTGCTGTTTTAACGTTGACATTTTTTTCAGCGTTAAAACACGAACGCACAACTCGTAATCTAGCTGTATGTGATTAATCACTGCTTTAGAGGTTAAAAAGACAGTATACACCAATTTCAAATAACTGCATGTAATATACACTAGTATAAAGAAGAATATGCACGGATACTGTTCTACAAATCCAGTATAAAACCTTTTAAAAACGTATTTAAAAGCTCCCAGTTTAGAATGGTTGCTGAGGTTAGGCTTGGACACCTATTAAAAGGGTCTGGGAAAAAAAGAAGAGGAGTCACCCCCCTCCCCTGCACATGAAAAGACAGATTACACAAACAAGTGCATCAGGAATCTGTAGACTTCAGTCTACATCTGATACTTTGGGGCTTGGTTAAGAATCTGAAAATCAGCACAATGTTCTAAAAAAATAAGCAAAAATATACATTGTTACAAAATCACTCCTAATGGACACTTGCTAATGAAAGTATATTGCAAAAATGCTCATATTTCAAATTGAACCGCACCATGTACATTTCAGTTTACATCCCTTTAAACTTGCATGCTCCATCGGAATCAGGAAAGTTTATTTCAACTTTCATGTCAGACTTATTATATAAACCTTACAAACAGAAACAAGAAATATTTTTTTTTTCAAGAAACAAAAAATGGCTTAAATGCACCTTAAAATTTTAACATTAGTTTCTACCTCAGTAGCAGGTTTCATTGTGAAATGACAGGAAATTAAATGCAATTGGGGCCCTGCTGTATATTTGACTGGCTCTGCAAGTGATGCATTGACATTTTAAATAATAGATTTTCTCAATTTTTGTGTTTATACTATATGCAAAGGGAAGTCTTCCTTTGACGTGCACAATAAACCATAACTTATGCATAAAATGAATATATAAAATTCCATTTATTTTGAGTGTATGCAAAGACATTCAATTATTTTTATATTCTCTACAAATTGACAGATTTAAAATGTAGTGAAATATATCAATATGCAGTGCCGCAAATTGTAAAGAAACCCTAAAATTTTATGATTCATGATTGATTCTAAATCTCAAACAAAATAGGCTGTCGTTGCGCTCACAGTTCAATAAGAAAAATTGTAATTACGATATTTTAATTTATATATTCATATAAAAACGGAAATATAAATAATATAGAGAGCCATAGATATGCATTTATGCCAAATGAGCACTGCACACAGATAGAGAAAGTGGAGTCAAATAATATATTAAAGTCTTGCCACTTAAAATCATATTTCTTTGATTCATTTGCCAGCTATAAAATCTGTTACATGGACTGCAACTATCACAAAAGAAAGATAAAAAAAATCTTAAAATCGCTCTATTTTTATATACATTACAAAGTATCTTACATTTTAAAACCTTCACTGTAAAAAAGATGGTGTAAAACCAATATAAAGATGTAAAAAATGGTTCGTCTTATGACCTTCCTAGATGCGTTTGCATTTGTGGTCCTTTTCTTCATAAAATAAATATTTAAAGTTAGATGTTATGGCTGCGTTGGTATAACAATGGCTGGTATCTAGGCAACATTATATTTGTCTTTAAAACATTTTCATGGCCTCTTAAAGTATTTTGATAAGGTGGCAGTGACATAAAATGGACCAGATCATTGTAAAAGGACTCAGGTTTAAAACAAATGTTTTTTTGGTGCCAAGTTCTTTTTACTGTCTGTCTGAGTTTGTAGGTAAATTGTAACTAGGTCACATTCATGTGGTTGCACAAATCACCAGTAATGGCAATGGGGGCATTTGGGACAGGGCATTTACAGTTTATTTTGCAGTGTTGGGACTAGCATATAGTGGTTAAATTATTATAGAGGTGGGATTGGCATATAGTGGTTAAGGAAATTGTAGAGGTGGGACTGGCATATATTGGTTAATGTATTTGTAGCGGTGGGACTGGCATATAGTGGTTAATGTATTTGTAGTGGTGGGGCTGGCATATAGTGGTTAAGGTATTTGTAGTGGCGGGGCTGGCATATAGTGGTTAAGGTATTTGTAGTGGTGGGGCTGGCATATAGTGGTTAAGGTATTTGTAGTGGTGTGACTGGCATATAGTGGTTAAGGTAATTGTAGAGGTGGGACTGGCATATAGTGGTTAAGGTAATTGTAGAGGTGGGACTGAATTATAGTGGTTAAGGTATTTGTAGTGGTGGGACTGGCATATAGTGGTTAATGTATTTGTAGTGGTGGGGCTGGCATATAGTGGTTAAGGTATTTGTAGTGGTGTGACTGGCATATAGTGGTTAAGGTAATTGTAGATGTGGGACTGGCATATAGTGGTTAAGGTAATTGTAGAGGTGGGACTGAATTATAGTGGTTAAGGTATTTGTAGTGGTGGGACTGGCATATAGTGGTTAAGGTATTTGTAGTAGTGGGACTGGCATATAGTGGTTAAGGTAATTGTAGAGGTGGGACTGGCATATAGTGGTTAAGGTAATTGTAGAGGTGGGACTGAATTATAGTGGTTACGGTATTTGTAGTGGTGGGACTGGCATATAGTGGTTAAGGTATTTGTAGCGGTGGGCTGGCATATAGTGGTTAAGGTAATTGTAGAGGTGGGACTGCCATATAGTGGTTAAGGTATTTGTAGTGGTGGGACTGGCATATAGTGGCTAAGGTATTTGTAGTAGTGTGACTGGCATATAGTGGTTAAGTTATTATAGAGGTGGGATTGGCATATAGTGGTTAAGGTGTTTGTAGTGGTGGGGCTGGCATATAATGGTTAAGGTGTTTGTAGTGGTGCAACTGGCATATAGTGGTTAAGGTATTTGTAGTGGTGGGACTGGCATATAGTGGTTAAGGTATTTGTAGCGGTGGGACTGGCATATAGTGGTTAAAGTATTTGTAGTGGTGGGACTGGCATATAGTTTTTAAGGTATTTGTAGCGGTGGGACTGGCATATAGTGGTTCCGTTTTTTTGTAGCGGTGGGACTGGCATACAGTGTTTAAAGTATTTGTAGTGGTGGGACTAGCATATAGTAGTTAAGGTATTTGTAGCAGTGGGACTGGCATACAGAGGTTAAGGTATTTGTAGTGGTGGGACTGGCATATAGTGGTTAAGGTAATTGTAGAGGTGGGACTGGCATATAGTGGTTAAGGTATTTGTAGCGGTGGGACTGGCATATAGTGGTTAAGGTATTTGTAGCGGTGGGACTGGCATATAGTGGTTAAGGTATTTGTAGCGGTGGGACTGGCATATAGTGGTTATGGTATTTGTAGCGGTGGGACTGGCATATAGTGGTTAAGGTATTTGTAGTGGTGGGACTAGCATATAGGGGTTAAGGTAGTTGTAGTGGTGGGACTGGCATATAGTGGTTACGGTATTTGTAGCGGTGGGACTGGCATACAGTGGTTAAGGTATTTGTAGTGGTGGGACTAGCATATAGTGGTTAAGGTATTTGTAGCAGTGGGACTGGCATACCGTGGTTAAGGTATTTTTAGTGGTGGGGCTGGCATATAGTGGTTAAGGTAATTGTAGAGGTGGGACTGGCATATAGTGGTTAAGGTATTTGTAGCAGTGGGACTGGCATATAGTGGTTAAGGTATTTGTAGCGGTGGGACTGGCATATAGTGGTTAAGGTATTTGTAGCGGTGGGACTGGCATATAGTGGTTATGGTATTTGTAGTGGTGGGACTGGCATATAGTGGTTAAGGTATTTGTAGTGGTGGGACTAGCATATAGTGGTTAAGGTATTTGTAGCGGTGGGACTGGCATATAGTGGTTACGGTATTTGTAGCGGTGGGACTGGCATACAGTGGTTAAGGTATTTGTAGTGGTGGGACTAGCATATAGTGGTTAAGGTATTTGTAGCAGTGGGACTGGCATACAGTGGTTAAGGTATTTGTAGTGGTGGGACTGGCATATAGTGATTAAGGTAATTATAGAGGTGGGACTGGCATATAGTGGTTAAGGTAATTGTAGAGATGGGACTGGCATATAGTGGTTAAGGTATTTGTAGCGGTGGGACTGGCATATAGTGGTTAAGGTATTTGTAGTGGTGGGACTGGCATATAGTGGTTAAATTATTATAGAGGTGGGATTGGCATATAGTGGTTAAGGTGTTTGTAGTGGTGGGGCTGGCATATAGTGGTTAAGTTATTATAGAGGTGGGATTGGCATATAGTGGTTAGGGTATTTTGCAGTGGTGGGATTAGTCTGCAGGCATAGGATATTTTGCATTGTTGGGATTGGCATGCTGTGGGTAGGGTATTATGCAGTGGTGGGACTGGCATGCAATGTTCATGGTATTCTGCAGTGGTGGGATTGGCATGCAGTGACCAGGGTATTTTGCAGTGGTGGAATCAGTATGTAGTGGGTAGGGTATTTTTCAGTGGTGGGACTGGCATGTATTGGTTAGGGTATTTTGTAGTGGTAGGATGGCATGTAGTGGTTAGGGTATTTTGTAGTGGTGGGATTGGCATGTAGTGGTTAAGTTAATTTGTAGTGGTGGGATTGACATGTAGTGGTTAGGGTATTTTGTAGCGGTGGGATTGACATGTAGTGGTTAGGGTATTTTGTAGTGGAAGGATTGGCATGTAGTGGTTAGGGTATTTTGTAGTGGTGGGATTGGCATGTAGTGGTTAGGGTATTTTATACTGGTGGGATTGACATGTAGTGGCAAGGGTATGTTGCAGTGGTGGGATTAGTCTGCAGGCATTAGGATATTTAGCATTGTTGGAATTGGTATGTAGTGGGCAGTGAGCTGCCATGCTAAGCCTCCTGTCAGCACGGCTGGGGATCTGTGAGGAAGAGGAGCTGGTTAGTGCAGCTCTCCAGCTTGCTTAGGTAATTTTTTCACCTGTAGCAGTGGAACATGTATATTCGGTTAACGAAAACAAATGTAAATTTTCCACAAATGATTGGTATTCGTTTAGTTTAAAATAAGATAAATAACTAACAGCAAGGGCTGTTATGAAGAATTTTGAATGTTTGGAACTAAAGATTCAGCCAAAATGAAAATTTTGCCCGTGCACAGTTCAAACGGATCATCTTCAAAACTGTTTTGTTGTTTGTTACCTTTTCTTAAAAGAAAACCAGGGTACTTCATCATTAGAGGTTCCTTGGTGTCCCAAAGTGTAGTAAGCACCTCCAGAAGCAGTTTGCAATACAATGAAGCCTCTGTGATGCCTTAGGAGACTTTAGCTTGAGCAAGGATTATGCCTAACAGCCAGTTCATTCTGTTGGTATTTGTATCTCTACACATTTCATTATACTTACCTATTGATTATACTTGCCTATTGAATATACTTACCTATTGAATATACTTACCTATTGATTATACTTACCTATTTAATATACTTACCTATTGATTATACTTACCTATTGATTATACTTACCTATTTAATATACTTAGCTATTGATTATACTTACCTATTGATTATACTTACCTATTGATTATACTTACCTATTTAATATACTTACCTATTGATTATACTTACCTATTGATTATACTTACCTATTTAATATACTTAGCTATTGATTATACTTACCTATTTAATATACTTACCTATTGATTATACTTACCTATTTAATATACTTACCTATTGAATATACTTACCTATTTAATATACTTACCTATTGATTATACTTACCTATTTAATATACTTACCTATTTAATATACTTACCTATTGATTAAACTTACCTATTTAATATACTTACCTATTTAATATACTTACCTATTGATTATACTTACCTATTTAATATACTTACCTATTGATTATACTTACCTATTTAATATACTTACCTATTTAATATACTTACCTATTGATTATACTTACCTATTTAATATACTTACCTATTGATTATACTTACCTATTTAATATACTTACCTATTGATTATACTTACCTATTGATTATACTTACCTATTTAATATACTTACCTATTTAATATACTTACCTATTGATTATACTTACCTATTTAATATACTTACCTATTTAATATACTTACCTATTTAATATACTTACCTATTGATTATACTTACCTATTTAATATACTTACCTATTGATTATACTTACCTATTTAATATACTTACCTATAGATTATACTTACCTATTTAATATACTTACCTATTGATTATACTTACCTATTGATTATACTTACCTATTTAATATACTTACCTATTGATTATACTTACCTATTTAATATACTTACCTATTTAATATACTTACCTATTGATTATACTTACCTATTTAATATACTTACCTATTGATTATACTTACCTATTTAATATACTTACCTATTGATTATACTTACCTATTGATTATACTTACCTATTTAATATACTTACCTATTTAATATACTTACCTATTGATTATACTTACCTATTGATTATACTTACCTATTTAATATACTTACCTATTGATTATACTTACCTATTTAATATACTTACCTATTGATTATACTTACCTATTGATTATACTTACCTATTTAATATACTTACCTATTCAATATACTTACCTATTGATTATACTTACCTATTTATTATACTTATCTATTCAATGTACTTACCTATTTATTATACTTACCTATTCAATATACTTACCTATTTATTATACTTACCTATTGATTATACTTACCTATTTATTATACTTACCTATTCAATATACTTACCTATTTATTATACTTACCTATTCAATATACTTACCTATTTATTATACTTACCTATTGATTATACTTACCTATTCAATATACTTACCTATTGATTATACTTACCTATTGATTATACTTACCTATTTAATATACTTACCTATTGATTATACTTACCTATTCAATATACTTACCTATTGATTATACTTACCTATTTAATATACTTACCTATTGATTATACTTACCTATTTAATATACTTACCTATTGATTATACTTACCTATTTAATATACTTACCTATTGATTATACTTACCTATTCATTATACTTACCTATTTAATATACTTACCTATTTAATATACTTACCTATTGATTATACTTACCTATTCATTATACTTACCTATTTAATATACTTACCTATTGATTATACTTACCTATTTAATATACTTACCTATTGATTATACTTACCTATTTAATATACTTACCTATTGATTATACTTACCTATTCAATATACTTACCTATTGATTATACTTACCTATTGATTATACTTACCTATTTAATGTACTTATGTATTGATTATACTTACCTATTCAATATACTTACCTATTGATTATACTTACCTATTGATTATACTTACCTATTTAATGTACTTACCTATTGATTATACTTACCTATTGATTATACTTACCTATTTAATATACTTACCTATTGATTATACTTACCTATTCATTATACTTACCTATTGATTATACTTACCTATTCATTATACTTACCTATTCAATATACTTACCTATTGATTATACTTACCTATTGATTATACTTACCTATTGATTATACTTACCTATTCATTATACTTACCTATTCAATATACTTACCTATTGATTATACTTACCTATTCATTATACTTACCTATTTTATATACTTACCTATTCGATATACTTACCTATTCAATATACTTACCTATTGATTATACTTACCTATTGATTATACTTACCTATTCATTATACTTACCTATTTTATATACTTACCTATTCAATATACTTACCTATTCAATATACTTACCTATTCAATATTCTTATCTATGCAATATACTTACCTATTCCATATACTTACCTATTAAATATACTTATATATGCAATATACTTACCTATTCAATATACTTACCTATTAAATATACTTATACATGCAATATACTTATCTATTCAATATACTTACCTATTAAATATACTTATATATGCAATATACTTACCTATTCAATATACTTTATTTTTGAAAATTCCCAATTACAGTCCATTTAATTGCAATGGTGTAAGTCTGATTTCAGCTTTAAAGCTTATTAGTATTTTCAACTCCAAAATGTTATTGTTTAAAATTCCCATTCCCCAGTTTAACCAACACAATTATATTAATATACTTTTTACCTCTGTGATTACCTTGTATCTAAGCCTCTGCAGACTGCCCCCTTATCACATGTCTATATTTTTAAATTGACTTGCATTTTAGCCATGCACAACTCCACGGGGGTGAGCACATGTTATTTACATTGCCCATATGAACTAGCAGTCTCTTGTTGTGAAAAGCTAATAAAAAGCATGTGATGAGTGGCTCTCTGTAGTGGCTTAGAAACAGGCAGAAATTTAAAGGTTTAAATGTTATAAAGTATTTGGATATAAAAATGTTGGTTGCAGGGCCGGATTTACAGCCCAGGTGCCTCCCCCACACCGATGTGCCGGCTACCTTAACTAAAATGACCGCTGGCATATTACACCCAGTGCCACCTCTGAATATTACACACAGTTCTGCATATAACATACACACTTCTGCATATTACACCCAGTGTCACCTCTGAATATTACACACAGTTCTGCATATAACATACACACCTCTGCATATTACACCCAGTGCCATCAATGTATATTACACACAGTTCTGCATATAACACACAGTGCCATGTCTTCATATAACACACACCTCTGTATATTACACCCAGTGCCATTTCTGTATATTACACACACCTCTGCATATCTGCATATTACACCCAGTGCAATCTCTGTATAATTCACAAATCTCTGCATATAGCACACAGTACCATCCCTGCATGTAACAAAAAGCCTCTGTATATTACACACATTACCATCTCTGTATATAACACACACATCTCTGCATATAACACACAGTGCCATCGCTGCATAAAAACACACACCTCTGTATATTACAACCAGTGTCATTTCTATATATTACACATATCTCTGCATATTACACCCAGTGCCATATGTGTATATTAAACATATATCTGCATATAACACACACATCTGTATGTTACACCCAGTGCCATCCCTGCATATAACACACATCACTGTATAAAACACACATCACCGCACATAGACTCCACAGGCCCCTCTCCCCCTGCACTGTGTCATCTCCTCACATCAACCAGCCCCAGTTGCCTAGGTCGGTGCCAACTTGTCCCCTCTCACCTTTGTGTCCTTGCATTGGGACCCATTACCACAGACAATGCTTGTCTATCTGGGGTTTGGGGGGGAAGTGAGAGAGTAGAGCTCGGGGCCAGATACAGGGAGAGGCCTTTAGAGCCGGGAGCTGTCAGTATGACAGTATGGGCAGGAGGAGACCTCTGATTACACAGCGGTATCATGACTTATGCACCTGTCACCCCTGAATGGCACATGCCCTATGCCACTTGTCACCCCTCTACTGACACATTCCTGACCTTAACAAAGATGGTCACTGCGCATGCACAGTGCTGTTATTTCACTGCCAGCATCCATCTTAGTTAAGGTTACCGATATTTATAATAGGCAGAGACAGGCGCCCCTCTATGGAGGGCGCTTGTAGGCACATGCCTACTCTGCCTTTGGTTGTGCAAAGCTGGGGAATGGGTAGTAAAGGCATTATCTTTTTAAACAATAACAATTTTGGTGTTGACTGTCCCTTTAATGTCTAGGGCAACTTCACTTCATTTCATTCTGTGATTGTTTATTCAAAATGAATACAAGAAATATACAGTACATTTTAAAACTGCATATAATTGAAAATTATTACTATTCACTTATAATCAGAAATACATTATGCTCATTTAACTCCTTCTAGGGCTAAATAAAAAATAAAGAAACTTGGTAAAAAAGAAACGTAATTGAGAAACATCTGAAATAAAATCTCTCCTTACAGTAGAAATTGGATTTCTGGGTTCAATTCACAGATAATATATTTAAGACTTTTTATTGATTTCTTTATTTTCCATTTTCAGTAGCTGAAAAAAAACCTTTTTATCAGATTTCAGTATCATGTTGGTTATTAGCCTTTACTTTGCACACAGTATACTTTGACCCACAGTTAAATATTTATTTGTTTAAGACAAAACTCTAGCAAAGTTTAGGAATTTCGCTTCTTCATTGTTGCGTATTATGCTGCAACTCTGTTTGTCACTATGTGGCATAAATAGCCAAATAAGAACATCTGTCACTAGTTTGTCAGTAAATTTTAGTAGGTTTAATTTTTCACATCAAAAAGATATCGGACAACTGTCTACTCTGTATTTGATGAACTGGTAACTTAAAGGGACATAAAACCCAATTTTTTTTTCATGATTCAGATATAGAATACAATTTATAAAAAGTCTTCAATCTACTTCTATTATCTGATTTGTTTGTTCACTTGTTAATCTTTGTTGAAGAGATATCTAGATAGGTAGGGGTCAATTTATCAAGCTCCGTACGGGGGCGGCATTTCACCAGCAGTTCAAAAGAACTGTTGGTGCAATGATAAATGCTGACAACAAAAAGGAAAGAGGCGCCACATGTGTAGATCAATCGCACCAAATGGCAACAAATGTATCGGAGACACAGGGTACTCACATGATGTAAAGGCACTCACTCATGTCAATAGGAGCAGGCTGGTTCTTTCACAGTAAACCAGCTAGCTGATCTCGGGCAAATCTTAGGTGCTCCAACAGCAGCTGGAACACTGGAACAATGGATATGCAGCACGTGTTGTGGAGAAGCAGACAAAACTGCCCCTTGGTAACGTAGGAGAGTATAATATACACTAAGAGCTGGGAGTGAAACTTAAAAACAATTTATTAAAAGGTATATAACAATACCAAAAGTAAAAAACAACTGCTGCTTAGTGTTTGAATCTCTGTTATGAGATTGAGAAGCAATGATGCAACGCGTTTCGCGGGATAACACGTTTCCTCAGGCATATAGAAATCATGTAAAAAAAAAAAAACTTAAATAGGGCTACGCTACCAAACAGTCCAATCAACCCTCCCCTTCCACAATAATGACCAATAGGATCCCATCATCTCATCACACCCCATTGTCACACCGGATATTCATTGTTCGAGACTTGTATTGATCGGGAATTATGTTGAATAAATATGTTCCATACGTAAACGCCATGATAATAAATCACTTTTTTTTTATCGTATCATGTCCTTCCACATTTTAATAAATATACCCCATAGCGTGCACCTTTCTGGCGCACTACACGACAGGTAATAAGGCTGCCATCTAGTGTTCTTGCTGATGTATAACATTTCAGAAAAGGGCAACATGAAAACAAAGAAAATGTGACAATAGATGAAAATTAATTTTTTTTTTAATTGCATGTTCAGAATAATGAAAGAAAACTTTGATATTATGTTCCAGTGTATTTATTGCATTGAAATAACAGTTTTTGTATTGAAGAATTATTTTGCCTTCTACAACTCAGTATGGAAAATGCAAAATAAACAAACAAAAATAGTCATTTGAAAATTCAATTCATCCTGTACTATATTGAAAACACGGCTAGATTACGAGTTTGGCGTTAGGCTTAAAAAGCAGCATTGGCCGGTCCCAACGCTGCTTTTTAACGCAGCTGGTATTACGAGTCTTGCAGGTACAGGTGTAACGCTCACTTTTTTGGCCAGATTTGGCAATACCGCAAATCCACTTACGTCAATATCGTATCCTATTTTTTTCAATGGGACTTGCATAGCGCCGGTATTACGAGTCTGACAAAAAGTGAGCGGTTCACCCTCTCCTGTCAAGTCTGGTACCGCATTTTAAAGTCAGTAGTTAAGAGTTTTACGCTACAATGCTGTATCATAAAACTCTTAACTAAAGTGCTAAAAAGTACACTAACACCCATAAAATACCTATTAACCCCTAAACCGAGGCCCCCCACATCGCAAACACTAAAATAAATGTTTTAACCCCTAATCTGCCAAACCAGACATTGCAGCCACTATAATAAATATATTAACACCTAAACCGCCGCACTCCCACATCGCAAACACTAGTTAAATATTATTAACCCCTAATCAGCTGTCCCTAACATCGCCGACACCTACCTACATTTATTAACCCCTAAATCTAAGTCTAACCCTAACCCTAACACCCCCTAACTTAAATATAATTTAAATAAATCTAAATAAAATTAATATTATTACCTAAATAATTCCTATTTAAAACTAAATACCTATAAAATAAACCCTAAGCTAGCTACAATATAACTAATAGTTACATGTATGTAGCTTAGGGTTTATTTTTATTTTACAGGCAAGTTTGTATTTATTTTAACTAGGTAGAATAGTTATTAAATAGTTATTAACTATTTAATAACTTCCTAGTAAAAATAAATACAAATTTACATGTAAAATAAAACCTAATCTGAGTTACAATTACACCTAACACTACACTATAATTAAATTAAATCCCTAAATTAAATACAATTAAATACAAATAAATAAAATTATCTAAAGTACAACCCCCCCACTAAATTACATATAAAAATAAACAAATTACAAGATTTTTAAACTAATTACACCTAATATAATCCCAATAACAAAATAAAAATAACCCCTCAAAATAAAAAAAAGCCCTACACTACACTAAATTACAAATAGCCCTTAAAAGGGCCTTTTGCGGGGCATTGACCCAAAGTTATCAGCTCTTTTACCTGTAAAAAAAATTACAAATCCCCCACAACATTAAAACCCACCACCCACACATACAACCCTACTCTAAAACCCACTCAATACCCCCTTAAAAAAACTAACACTAACCCCTTGAAGATCACCTTACCGGGAGAAGTATTCACCCAACCGGGCTGAAGTCCTCAATGAAGCCGGGAGAAGTCTTCATCCATGCCGGGCGAAGTGGTCCTCCAGACGGGCAGAAGTCTTCATCCAGACGGCATCTTCTATCTTCATCCATCTGGCGTGGAGCGGGTCTGACTTCAAGATATCTGGCGCAGAGCATCCTCTTCCATCGAAGTCTTCTTACTAAATGACGGTTCCTTTAAGTGACGTCATCCAAGATGGTGTCCCTTCAATTCCGATTGGCTGATAGAATTCTAATCGGAATTAAGGTAGAAAAAATCCTATTGGCTGATGCAACCAGCCAATAGGATTGAACTTCAATCCTACTGGCTGATCCAATCAGCCAATAGGATTGAGCTGACATTCTGTTGGCTGTTCCAATCAGCCAATAGAATGCTAGCTCAATCCTATTGGCTGATTGCATCAGCCAATAGGATTTTTTCTACCTTAATTCCGATTGGCTGATAGAATTTAGGGGTAAATAACTTTAATATAGTGGTGGCGACGTAAGTGGAGGCAGATTAGGGGTTAAGAAATGTAGGTAGGTTGCGGCGACATTGGGGGCGGCAGATTAGGGGTTAATAAATATAATGTAGGTGTCGGCAATGTTGGGGGCAGCAGATTAGGGGTTCATAAGTATAATGTAGGTGGCGGTGGTGTCCGGAGCGGCAGATTAGGGGTTAATAATATAATGTAGGTGTCGGCGATGTTGGGGGCAGCAGATTAGGGGTTAATAAATGTAAGATTAGGGGTGTTTAGATTCAGGGTTCATGTTAGGGTGTTAGGTGTAAACATAAAATGTATTTCCCCATAGGAATCAATGAGGCTGCGTTAGGAGCTAAACGCTGCTTTTTTGCAGGTGTAAGTTTTTTTTTCAGCTGGCTCTCCCCCATTTATTCCTATGGGGAAATCGTGCACAAGCACATTCAGCCAGCTCACCGCTAACGTAAGCAGCGCTGGTATTGAGGTGAGATGTGGAGCAAAATTTTGCTCTACGATCACTTTTTTGCGGTTAACGCCGGGTTTGTAAAAACCCGTAATACCAGCACTGTCTGTAAGTCAGTGGTGAGCATAAACTGCTCGTTAGCAGCGCATAGCCTCTAACACCAAACTCGTAATCTAGCCGATTATTAACAAATTATTTGATGTTTTACTTTGTGAATTTACTGTATTTTTGAAAATACACTAATTTCAAATCTGATGACTGCAACAAACTCCAAAAAAGTTGGGCCAGTCGAATGTTTACTACTGTGTAGCATAACCTTTACTTTTAATAACACTTATTAAGTATTTGGGCACTGAAGACACCAGTTGGTTAAGTTTAGCAAACAGAATTTTCCCCCATTCATCCATTATCCACGTCTTCAGCTGCGCAACTGTACGGGGCCTTCGTTGCCTTAGTTTGAGTTAATAATGTGCCAGACATTCTCAATCGAAGACAGGCCATGCTAACACCCACAGTCTCTGCTTATGCAACAATGCGCTTGTAATCTGGGCAGAATTTCTTTTTGGAAAAGACGATGTCTAGATGGTAGCATATGTTGCTCCAAAATGTATATATATTTTTCTGCATTAATGGCATCCTCACAGATGTACAATTTACCCATGCCATGGGCACTAACACCCCCCATACCATGACATACGCTGGCTTTTGGATCTGACGCTGATAACAGCTTGAATGGTCCTTTTCCTCTTTGACCCAGAGAACACAACGGTTGTTTTTTCCAAAAACAATTTGAAATGTTGACTTGTCAGACCACAAAACATGATTCCACTGTGCTACTGTCCATCTCAGATGAGACCGAGCCCAGAGAAGTCAGCAGCGCTGGACAGTGTTGATGTATGGCACCTACTTTACATAGTAAAGCCTTAAAGTGCATCTGTGGATGCAGTAGTGAATGCTATTGACTGACAACAGTTTACCAAAGTATTCCCAAGCCCATGTCAGGATATTTATTACAGACTCATGACAGTTTTGGAGACAGTGATGTCTAAGGGGTTGGAGGTCCAGCACATTCAGAAGTGGTTTCGGCCTTGCCCTTTACGCACCAAGATTTGACTGAATTACTTGAATATTTTAATTATATTGTGCACTGTAAAAGGAGAAATTCCCAAAATCCTACTGATTTGTCCTTGGGGAATGCTGTTCTTAAAGTGTTGGATTATTCGCTGATGCATCTGTTGGCAGATTGGCGAGCCTCAACCCATCCTTGCTCTTGAAGGACTATACCTTTTTTGGAGGCTCCTTATATATTATGATTACATGATTGCCTCACCTGTTTCACATCACCTTCTTATTTCAACTTGTCACATCGCTATTAGTGCTAAATTGCCCCTGTCCCAACTTTTTTGGAACGTTGCAGTCATCAGATTTGAAATGAGTATATAGTTTCAAAAATACATTAAATTCACAAAGTAATGTGTTTTCATTATAGTACTCGGTGAATTGAGTTTTCAAATTACTCTTTTTGTTTTTTGTTTTGCATTTTCCATACTGTCCCAACTTTTTTGGAAATGGGGTTGTAGCTTAAAATATGACAAACATGTGCATTGGCAAATGGTCACCTCTGAATCTAAGTATAAGCACTGACTTATGTACGTTAACAACTATGGGCTAAATTATGTTTGGAGCGCTGTTTATTGCTCCTATTCATGAATTAACTCCGCTAGAAGTAAGCTTTATGTGGATGTCGGGAAGCACGAGAATTACAAGTTGAATGTAAAAAGTTTTCGCTTACCTGACACACCCAAAAATCCGAACTGAAAATATCGGGACTGAGTTAACGTATTTCTCCATAAACTACCTATTAACCCCTAAACCACTGCCCTCCCGCATTGCAAACACTATATTAAACCTATTAACCCCTAATCTGCCACCCACCCACATTGCAACTAATAAATAAATCTATTAACCCCTAATCTGCCACCCACCCACATCGCCAACACTATTTAAATATCAAGCAAAAAAAGAAAGAGCGAGGCAGGGGACAGGTTAAAAATTTAACATCAACATTTATTGGAAAGAGGTAAAAAGATACGTAGGAAATTATCACATGTAACATAAGTAGAAAAAGCCGGTGTAGCAGAGGTCTGTTACTTGTCTGCATATGGAGAATTATTATTGTGATAGAACTCTAGCTAAAGAAAAGTGCTAGCAACGGATTACTCTGAGATATACAGCTCTCTTGTTTTTTGAGTAGCTCTGAGAGCTGTATAGGGGTTAATTATGTTGTTTGTTGTAATTGTATCAACTATTTAAATATATTAACCCCTAACCCACCACTTCCCAACATCGCCGACACCTAAATTAACCTATTAACCCCTAAACTGCTGCCCCCCACATCGCCAACACTATAATAAAGTATTAACCGCTAAACCTCCAGCCCCCCACATAGTAACTACTAAACTAAACCTATTAACTCCTAAACCATCAGCTCCCCCCACATTGCAAAACACTAAATTAAACTATTAACCTAAACCTAACACCCCCTAACTTTGAATTAAAAGTACAATATAACTATCTTAAAATAAATAAAAACTTACCTGTGAAATAAAAATAAACCTAACATTAAACTATAAATTAACCTAACATAACTAGTCTAATAAAATAAAAATATACTACCAATTAAAAACCTAAATTACAAATTTAAAAAAACCTAGTACTACGAAAAAAAATAAAAAAAATCTAAAATTACAAAAAATAATAAACACTAAATTATGAAAAATAAAAAATACTAAGCTTAGAAAAAAATAATAAACAAAATTATAAAAAATAAAAACAATTACACCTAATCTAATAGCCCTATAAAAATAAAAAAGCCCCCCCAAATAAAAACACCCCCTAACCTACAATAAACTACCAATAGCCCTTGAAAAGGCCTTTTGTAGGGCATTGTCCTAAGTTAAACAGCTCTTTTACCTGTAAAAAAGTCCCCTCAACAGTAAAACCCAACACCCAACCAACCCTCCAAACTAAAAAAGCCTAACACTAAAAAATCCTAAACTACCCATTGCCCCTAAAGGGGCATTTGTAGGGGCATTGCCCTTAAAAGAGCATTCAGCTCTTTTTCACTGCCCTTAAAAGGGCATTCAGCTCTTTTCCAAGTGCCCATCCCTAATCTAAAAAAAAAAAAAACACCCCTACCCTCCCCCCCCCTAGAATATCTACTCAAGGTTCCTGAAGTCCGGACATCCATCTTCATCTAGGCGGCTAGAAGTCTTCATCCAGGGGGCGACACTTTCATCCATCTCGGGGACGTCTTCTATCTTCATCCTGGCAGCGCGGAGCGGAGCTATCCTGGAAGTGGGTCCCATCCTACGTGGAGCATCCTCTTCATACGGGTACCGCCGTACACTGAAGTTGAATGCAAGGTAGCCGTTTCAAAATGGCGTACTTTGCATTCCTATTGGCTGATTTGATTCTTTAAATTCAAATCAACCAATAGGATGAGAGCTTCGGAAATCCTTTTGGCTGTTCAAAACAGCCAATAGGATGAGAGATACTGAAATCCTATTTAGCGTGCCACTCGTAATCTAGCCCTAAGTGTAAGAGGTTTCTTAATACATTCTATCTACTGCTGCAATTGTTCATCATTAATAGCTAAACGTCTTTTTTACTTTTTTTTTTTTTTTAAATCATTATAAAATAAAGCTGATAATATAAACTAAGGTGAGTTCCAATTCAAATGAGTCTTCAAATTTTAGATATTCCAACTTTCCCAGAGAATATCTCAACCTAAAGGTTGGGGATGAATCTTGGGCCCCAATTTATCAAAGGTCTTGCGGACCTGATCCGACACTGTGGATCAGGTCCGCAAGACCTCGCTAAATGCGGAGAGCAATACGCTCTCCGCATTGAACATTGCACCAGCAGCTCACAAGAGCTGCTGATGCAACGCCGCCCCCTGCTGACTCATGGCCAATCGGCCGCCAGCAGGGAGGTGTCAATCAACCCGATCGTATTCGATCGGGTTGATTTCCGGCGATTCCTGTCCGCCTGCTCAGAGCAGGCGGACAGGGTTATGGAGCAGCGGTCTTTAGACCACTGCTTCATAAGTTGTGTTTCTGGCGAATCTGAAGACTTGCAAGAAAAACGGCCCTTCAAGCTCCGTACGGAGCTTGATAAATGGGCCTGTATGAGTCTGTCACTCCTTGCCTGGGATTGAATCTGGAACTCCTGATGTTAAGCCTGTCGCCTTGTCTATGGGCCACCAGAGGACTTTAGCTAGTGCTGATGCTTTGGGAAACCTGTGGCCTGCACTGATTGTGCTCTTTAGCTCCACCTGCATGCTAGCTGCAGGCAGTTACCTCATCAGCACTGCTATAAAAGGCAGCTTCACAGACCACTCCCTGCCCTGATATAATGGTTCTACCAGTCTGTTAGTGCCTCTGCCTTTGCCTGAATTCATGTTTTGCTTTCTCTTCTAGTTCCTGAATTCAGCTTGCCTCCTGGCTACTCACTTGAATATCACTTTTGTTTGATGAAATATCGGACTGCTAGTCTGGTATTCCATATTTGACCTTGTCTCCTGACTACTCTAATGGATTCTTCTTGTATTTGGTGACTTATCGGACTGCCTGTCACTGCTACCTGTTATCCTGTGTCACCATCCTGTGTTCTCTCATATCCTACTCTTGAACCCAAGTCCAAGCGCCTGCCAAGCACTAGTATCCTGTTGCAGTGCCTAGCCCTGCAAATGGTGCTTGCCAAGTTTTGGTATCCAGCTACTGCATCAAAGATCTGCAGGGACAGTCTGTCAAGTGCCAGTCTCCAGCTACTGCACCCAAACTCTGCAGAAGGCATGTCACGCTGCTCCTGTGTTAGTTCCTGTGTCACGCAGCTCCTGTTGCCATGGCCGTTGCCATGGACGTGGTGTTTCCTGTGGCGTGCGGCGATGACGTCATCGCCGCACTCAACCTCAATTCTGATGCCGGCCGGATCACCTGTGGGCCCTCTTTTGGTGCAGATCTGCGCCTATGTAAGTATGACTATCCCTCTCTTCTTGGCCCAAGTATAGGTGCTACTGTATGTGCTCCTGGGTGCTTATTTGCCTGTTTCAAGACTACTCTATTGCTTAACCCCTGAACTGCTGATTGCCTTTTATTGCTGACCTCTGTATGTTCCTGACCATTCTACTGGTTTACCCCTGAACTGCTAAACTGCTGGATTACCATTTGTTGCTGACCTCTGTATGTTCCTGACCATTCTACTGGTTTACCCTTGAACTGCTAAACTGCTGGATTACATTTTTGTTGCTGACCGTTGCCTGTTCCTGACCATTCTACTGGTTTACCCCTGAACTGCTAAACTGCTGGATTGCCTTTCTATTGCCAAACTTTGCCTGTCTCTGGCCATTCTACTGGTTTACCCCTGAACTGCTAAACTGCTGGGTTGCCTTTCTGTTACCGAACTCGGCCTGTCTCTGACCATTCTCTGCCTTACCCTTATTGCTGGAGACTACCCTGTCTACGGTGAGTACTGCTTACTTCATTTCTCAAACTCACTTTTGTTCTGGGATATTTCCTTATCCTTCCACTTGAAGCCAGGATAAGAAAACTACTGGCCAAGTTTGGTCTGATAGGGAAATATCCCACGAGCATTACAGGGTGTCTGTTAATTTCCTGCATCAAGTTACTGTACCCAAACTCTGCAGAGGTGTCTGTCAAGTTCCTGTATCCAGTTACTGTACCCTAGCTCTGTAGAGGGTATCTGCCATGTGCCAGTCTCAAGTTCCTTCTTCCAAGCTCTGCAGAGGGTGTATGCCAAGTTCTTGTATCCAGTTCCTGTACCCAAGATCTGCAGAGAGTGTCTGTCAATTTCTTGTATCCAGTTACTGTACTAAAGCTCTGCAGAGAATGTCTGTCAAGTTCCTGTATCCAGTTCCTGTACCCTAGCTCTTCAGAGGGTATCTGCCAAGTGCCAATCTCCAGCTCCTACACCCAAGCACTGCATAGGGTGTCTGTCAAGTTCCTGTATCCAGTTCCTGTACCTAAGCTCTGCAGAGGTGTCTGTCAAGTTCCTGTATTCAGTTACTGTACCCTAGCTCTACAGAGGGTATCTGCCATGTGCCAGTCTCCAGTTCCTGCTTCCAAGTCCTACAGAGGGTATCTGCTACATACCAGTATCCAGCTATTGTACTCAAACTCTGCAGTGTGTGTCCATCCAGATTTTGTATCATGTTCCACTCTTCAGCCTCAACTGGGCATTTCAGTCTTCAGCCTAAAGTAGACATTTCAGTCTTTGGCCTCCAGTAGGCAATTCAGTCTTTGGCCTTAAGTGGGCATTCCAGTCTTCGGCCTTAAGTGTACATTCCAGTCTTCGGCCTTAAGTGTGCACTCCTGTCTTGGCCTCAAGTGGGTACTCCAGTCTCAGCCTTTATAGTGGGCATTCCGGTTCCTGGTCATAACATCGGCATTACCTCCGATTTCAGCTCTGGAGTGAGCACACCTGCTCACCTATCCTGCTTCCAGCATTCGATCCTTCAGTGTCCTATACAATAAATTTGCATTGACTGTCTGTTTCTTCAGCTATGCCTAAAAGGGGTAGTTCCATTAAGGTGCCCATACCACAGGCTCCTTTTAATGCTTATGATGGGACTAAGTCTGTCACCTCAACACATACGTTCCAAACTCCTGAACTCACTCCTATTAGTGTCACAGAGTTCTATCATTGATACTGTGACAACCTGTGGGCTGAGACACATCAGTGGCATGGATGGAGCTTTGTAGGTTGTGAGCACAGTCAGGGGCATGGTTATTGGTTAGATGATCCCAGTGAGCAAGGGCATCCAAACTTTGCATTCTAAAAATACAGGACAGTTGCAAGCTTTGAATTTAGGATTTGGACATGTTAAAAACAGAGTGTGAAAAAAGGCAAATAGGATGAAAAAAAATTCTACCCTGAAGCAAACATATTGATTGATGGTGAAAATTGTTTTAATTGATATACATGTTTTCTTTCTACTGAACTACTAAGACAATGTCTTGACATATAAAACCTCATCATTTGTAATGTTTGATCACATAACATAATTACAGTTATGGATCCTTACAACAACAAACAATGGTGATTCTTATAAAGCCATTATACAAGATAAAATTGTGTTATGTTATTGAGCTGTCAGAAAGTTATTAAAACAAGTTTGTTTTGTGGTCTTAATAAATCAGATTTACACAAAACACATTGTAGAAAAAAAGTTAATCAATTCTTGTAGCTTGTTTTCATAACCCATGATCACATACTCAAAAAAACAGAACAGAGTACAAAAGTGAAGTCAGTTTATTAAAAGCCAAAGTACAAGAACACATGTAACATTTTAATGAAGTTTTTATTAGGATAGCCAAAATGTTGCTTGTCTGGTCTGTACACATTTATACTCTGAATAGAAAGGTCAAATTTGCAACACTTATAAATGTTAATCTACAAATATATCACAGTTTATAGATTGTAGACAAATAGGAATAATGCTACATATTTACTAAGATCATTTTTTGCATCAAATACATTTATGTAGTCATATTATTTTGACTTAAAATTAAAAATACTTATCCATATCTGAACTTCCATTCCATTCAGTCAAAATGCTTGCACCTTCATATTGAACTCGCGATCACAAAGGTGCGTTCCATTTTACAAGTTCAATAATGTAGGCGCAAGCATGTTGAAATGCATTAAATGCATGACCGTGTTTGTACTTAGCATGCATGGAGGCAAGTCCCGTATAAAAACCCGGTCTCACTGTACAGAACAGGGATTCTCTTTGCCATATTTCTAGAACTGTATGAAGATCACAGTTTTCAACACACAAGACTGAAACATTTAGAAAAAGGCCAGTATTGCACTTTATCAACACCATTTGAGTGTTGAATTTGATGTGTCCATTTTGTTGCTGAAATAAAATCCTGTGGTTGCAAAGATTATGGCTGATGAAGCCATTGCTGTCATTGCATCGTATGCAGGATTTTCCCTCCATCTGCTTCGGACCAATCTGAACTTTTCCCAATGCGGAAGTACTGTTACCACTTAGATTGTGATCACTACGAACTTGAAAAAAAAATTTGGGAGCCGCCACCCCCCCCCAATATATATTGATTGGAAACATTGCAATGGACCCCATAAGTATAAAAAATTACAGCTGCTTATTGTTCTTAGGCTAAGTATTACATATCATATACATATATATACATATACAATTTTTTTTCTTTTTATTGACGTTTTTATATAAGTAAGATATACAGAACACAAAATGGACAAGTCTCTATGCATCAAATAAGCACTGAAAACTAATTAGTATACCAAAAGAAAAATATTAATATCGAATTCCAGATTATGACATAATTTATCCAATATAATATACACAATAAAAACAAAGAAAAAAGAAAAGAACACAAAATCCACAATCTTAGTTCATTCCAATAACGATAATGGGTTAGATTACAAGTTGAGCACAAAATATTGCTTCCACAAAAGCGATATTTTCGCTCAATTTAGTAATACCAGCGCACGCAAATGTGGAACAATGCAAAAGCGAACGCATTCATATTGCACTAGAATAGAGTGTGCTTCTCATGCCATCAGACATACACTTATGAACACATAAATATACAGTATATAAGTATATACACATATTAAAGTATAATTATATATGTATATATTCATATACATATATATTTACAGAAAAAAACAGTCCCCATAGACCACAATGTAAAGGCACTTTTTAGTGCCGTTTTTTTTTTTCTAGCACCCCACACCCTCCATAACTGCTTTTTGCAGTTATATTTTTAAAAATAAAGATGCTTGTTTTTTTATTTATTTATTTTAAAACCAAAAAACACCACTTTATTTTGGGGGCAATTGGGGGACATTCAGAAAATAACCTGATCTCTGGTTACGTTTCTGAGCGTTAATTGCTACCTTGAGCTTGTGGTAGCAATAAACAGCCACTTGTAATGGCTGGTTATTTTTTGCTCGCCTGCAAACAAGCGAAATTGCTTATTTATGGTTGCGTGATAAATTAACGTTACACTTTTATTCTAGCCCAATATATATTATCAAACTGTAATATCCAGAATAACAGAATAATAATTTTACAAAAAATATCCTTAGTTATATACCTCCATAATTTATTAATAATTCTCCAATCATCTCATGAAGAGATAATAAAAAAAACACAGAAGAAGCCCTCCTTTTCCTCCACACTCCCAAACCCCTATGCTTAAGTCTATAACCATGACAATGAGAAGGTACCATTATGCATTTGAAGGAGAAATTAAAGGAGATTTTTTAAATTGTAAAATAATTTGTAGCTGAGCAAGCAGCGTAAGTGATTAAATAACATTTAGCCATTTAGCAAAAAACTATTGCCTAGATTACGAGTTTTGCGTTAGAGGCTGTGCGGTATTAACGAGCAGTTTATGCTCACGACTCACTTACAGACAGTGCTGGTATTACGGGTTTTTACAAACCCGGCGTTAGCCGCAAAAAAGTGAGCGTAGTGCAAAATTTTGCTCCACATCTCACCTCAATACCAGCTCTGCTTATGTTAGCGGTGAGCTGGTAAAATGGTAAAAACCTAACACCTGCAAAAAATCAGCGTAAAGCTCCTAACGCAGCCCCATTGATTCCTATGGGGAAAATACATTTATGTCTACACCTAACACCATAACATGAACCCCGAGTCTAAACACCCCTAATCTTATACTAATTAACCCCTAATCTGATGCCCCTGACATCGCCGACACCTGCGTTATATTATTAACCCCTAATCTGCCGCTCCGGACACCGCCACCACCTACATTATATTTATGAACCCCTAATCTGCTGCCCCCAACATCGCTGACACTTACATATTATTTATTAACCCCTAATCTGCCGCCAGCAACGTCGCCGTCACTGTAATAAAGTTATTAACCCCTAAACCTAAGTCTAACCCTAACCCTAACACCCCCTAACTTAAATATAATTAAAATAAATCTAAATAAAATTACTACAATTAACTTAATAATTCCTATTTAAAACTAAATACCTATAAAATAAACCCTAAGCTAGCTACAATATAACTAATAGTTACATTGTAGCTATCTTAGGGTTTATTTTTATTTTACAGGCAACTTTGTATTTATTTTAACTAGGTAGAATAGTTATTAAATAGTTATTAACTATTTAATAACTACCTAGTTAAAATAAAGACAAATTTACCTGTAAAATAAAACCTAAGCTAAGTTACAATTACACCTAACACTACACTATAATTAAATTTATTACCTAAATTAAATACAATTAATTTCAATTAAATAAAATTATCTAAAGTACAACCCCCCCCCCCACTAAATTACAGAAAATAATAAACAAATTGCAAGATTTTTAAACTAATTACACCTACTCTAATCCCCCTAACAAAATAAAAAAGCCCCCCAAATTAAAAAAAAGCCCTACCCTACACTAAATTACAAATAGCCCTTAAAAGGGCCTTTTGCGGGGCATTGCCCCAAAGTAATCAACTCTTTTACCTGTAAAAAAAAAGTACAAATACCCCCCCCCCCAACATTAAAACCCATCACCCACACAATCAACCCTACTCTAAAACCCACCCAATCCCCCATTAAAAAACCTAACACTAACCCCTTGAAGATCACCTTACTGGGAGACATCTTCACCCAACCGGGCAGAATTGGTCCTCCAGATGGGCAGAAGTCTTCATCCAACAGGGCAGAAGTGGTCCTCCAGATGGGCAGAAGTCTTCATCCAGACTGCATCTTCTATCTTCATCCATCCGGCACGGGGGGGGGGGGGGTCCATCTTCAAGACATCTGACACAGAGCATCCTCTTCTGTCCACGGCCGATGACTGAATGAAGGTTCCTTTAAATGATGTCATCCAAGATGGCGTCCCTTCAATTCTGATTGGCTGATCGAATTCCATCAGCCAATCGGAATTAAGGTAGAAAGAATCCTATTGGCTGATGCAATCAGCAAATAGGATTGAACTGGCATTTTATTGGCTGATTGGAACAGGACCACTTCTGCCCGGTTGGGTGAAGATGTCTCCCGGTAAGGTGATCTTCAAGGGGTTAGTGTTAGGGTTTTTTTAAGGGAGGATTGGGTGGGTTTTAGAGTAGGGTTGGTTGTGTGGGTGGTGGGTTTTAATGTTGGGGGGGTATTTGTATTTTTTTACAGGTAAAAGAGCTGATTACTTTGGGGCAATGCCCCGCAAAAGGTCCTTTTAAGGGCTATTTATAATTTAGTGTAGGGTAGGCCTTTTTTTATTTTGGGGGGCTTTTTTATTTTGTTAGGGGGATTAGAGTAGGTGAAATTAGTTTAAAAATCTTGTAATTTGTTTATTATTCTCTGTAATTTAGTGGGGGGGGGGGTTTCCGTACTTTAGATAATTTTATTTAATTGTAATTAATTGTATTTAATTTAGTTAATTTATTTAATTATAGTGTAGTGTTAGGTGTTAGTGTAACTTAGGTTAGGTTTTATTTTACAGGTAAAGTTGTCTTTATTTTAACTAGGTAGTTATTAAATAGTTAATAACTATTTAATAACTATTCTACCTAGTTAACATAAATACAAACTTGCCTGTAAAATAAAAATAAACCCTAAGCTAGATACAATGTAACTATTAGTTATATTGTAGCTAGTTTAGGGTTTATTTTATAGGTAAGTATTTAGTTTTAAAAAGGAATTATTTAGTTAATGATTTTATTTAGATTTATTGTAATTATATTTAAGTTAGGGGGGTTAGGGTTAGACTTTGGTTTAGGGGTTAATACATTTAATATAATGGCGGCGACGTTGGGGGCGGCAGATTAGGGGTTAATAAATGTAGGTAGGTGGTGGCGATGTTAGGGATGGCATATTAGGGGTAGTGATGTTGCGAACAGTTCGCCGGAGGACAGTTCCCGGCGAACATAGCTTGTTCGCGTTCGCCGCTGCGGGCGAACATATGCGATGTTCGATCCGCCCCCTATTCGTCATTATTGAGGAAACTTTGACCCTGTATCTCACAGCCTTCAGACACATTTGAGCCAATCAGCAGCAGACACTCCCTCACAGACCCTCCCAGCTCCTGGGCAGCAGCCATTTTAGATTCATTACGATCCTGCTTTCTTAGTGAGAGGAGGTTTAGTGCTGCTGCTGCTGAGATTATAGGGAAATAGATAGCTAGGCTAGTGTATTTAGTGTCCACTACAGTCCTGAAGGACTCATCTAATCTGTCCTGAAGGACAGCACCCCAAAAAGCCCTTTTTAGGGCTAGAACTTCAACCCATAAAGCCCTTTTTAGGGCTAAAACTTCAGTCTTTTTTTTTTCTTTTTGTATTTGCATTTGCCTGGCTGTCAGCCTGTGTGTGAGGCTCAGAGCATATACTGTGATTAGTGCCACCACTGATATCTGCTTAACATTAGTGTAAATTTAAACAAAAAACTTTTAAATCATTTTGTAAGTGTAATCTAATTTCATTTTCTATCAGGCCTGTGTGTCAGGCTTACACAGCATATACTGTGGTTAATTGCTGTGCCAGCCACCACCACTCATATCTGGTTAACATTATTGTAAATTAAAAAAAAAAACTTTTAAATAATTTTGCTAGTGTAATCTAATTTCATTTTCTATCAGGCCTGTGTCTCAGGCTCACACAGCATATACTGTGGTTAATTGCTCTGTGCCAGCCACCACTCATATCTGCTTAACATTAGTGTAAATTTAAACAAAAAAACTTTTAAATCATTTTGCTAGTGTAATCTAATTTCATTTTCTATCAGGCCTGTGTGTCAGGCTTACACAGCATATACTGTGGTTAATTGCTGTGCCAGCCACCACTTATATCTGCTTAACATTATTGTAAATTTTTTAAAAAAACTTTTAAATCATTTTGCTAGTGTAATCTAATTTCATTTTCTATCAGGCCTGTGTGTCAGGCTTACACAGCATATACTGTGGTTAATTGCTGTGCCAGCCACCACCACTTATATCTGCTTAACATTATTGTAAATTAAAAAAAAAAACTTTTAAATCATTTTGCTAGTGTAATCTAATTTCATTTTCTATCAGGCCTGTGTCTCAGGCTCACACAGCATATACTGCGGTTAATTGCTCTGTGTCAGCCACCACTCATATCTGCTTAACATTAGTGTAAATTTAAACAAAAAACTTTTTAAATCCTTTTGCTAGTGTAATCTAATTTCATTTTCTATCAGGCCTGTGTGTCAGGCTTACACAGCATATACTGTGGTTAATTGCTGTGCCAGCCACCACTCATATCTGCTTAACATTATTGTAAATTTTTTAAAAAAACTTTTAAATCATTTTGCTAGTGTAATCTAATTTCATTTTCTATCAGGCCTGTGTCTCAGGCTCACACAGCATATACTGTGGTTAATTGCTCTGTGCCAGCCACCACTCATATCTGCTTAACATTTGTGTAAATTTAAACAAAAAAACTTTTAATTCATTTTGCTAGTGTAATCTAATTTCATTTTCTATCAGGCCTGTGTCTCAGGCTCACACAGCATATACTGTGGTTAATTGCTCTGTGCCAGCCACCACTCATATCTGCTTAACATTAGTGTAAATTTAAACAAAAAACTTTTAAATCATTTTGCTAGTGTAATCTAATTTCATTTTCTATCAGGCCTGTGTGTCAGTCTCACACAGCATATACTGTGGTTAATTGCTGTGCCAGCCACCACTCATATCTGCTTAACATTATTGTAAATTTAAACAAAAAAACTTTTTAATCATTTTGCTAGTGTAATCTAATTTCCTTTTCTATCAGGCCTGTGTGTCAGTCTCACACAGCATATACTGTGGTTAATTGCTGTGCCAGCCACAACTCATATCTGCTTAACATTATTGTAAATTAAAGAAAAAAAAACTTTTAAATCATTTTGCTAGTGTAATCTAATTTCATTTTCTATCAGGCCTGTGTGTCAGGCTCACACAGCATAGACTGTGGTTAATTGCTCTGTGCCAGCCACCACTCATATCTGCTTAACATTTGTGTAAATTTAAACAAAAAAACTTTTAAATCATTTTGCTAGTGTAATCTAATTTCATTTTCTATCAGGCCTGTGTGTCAGGCTTACACAGCATATACTGTGGTTAATTGCTGTGCCAGCCACCACTCATATCTGCTTAACATTATTGTAAATTTAAAAAAAAACTTTTAAATAATTTTGCTAGTGTAATCTAATTTCATTTTCTATCAGGTCTGTGTCTCAGGCTCACACAGCATATACTGTGGTTAATTGCTCTGTGCCAGCCACCACTCATATCTGCTTAACATTAGTGTAAATTTAAACAATTTTTTTTTAAATCCTTTTGCTAGTGTAATCTAATTTCATTTTCTATCAGGCCTGTGTGTCAGGCTTACACAGCATATACTGTGGTTAATTGCTGTGCCAGCCACCACTCATATCTGCTTAACA
The DNA here is from genome assembly GCF_027579735.1 of Bombina bombina. Classification (NCBI taxonomy): domain Eukaryota; kingdom Metazoa; phylum Chordata; class Amphibia; order Anura; family Bombinatoridae; genus Bombina; species Bombina bombina. Next base: position 1,223,040,674 of record NC_069501.1, read on the forward strand.
TTATTGTAAATTTAAAAAAAAATCATTTTAAATCATTTTGCTAGTGTAATCTAATTTCATTTTCTATCAGGCCTGTGTCTCAGGCTCACACAGCATATACTGTGGTTAATTGCTCTGTGCCAGCCACCACTCATATCTGCTTAACATTAGTGTAAATTTAAACAAAAAAACTTTTAAATCATTTTGCTAGTGTAATCTAATTTCATTTTCTATCAGGCCTGTGTGTCAGTCTCACACAGCATATACTGTGGTTAATTGCTGTGCCAGCCACCACTCATATCTGCTTAACATTATTGTAAATTTAAACAAAAAAACTTTTAAATCATTTTGCTAGTGTAATCTAATTTCATTTTCTATCAGGCCTGTGTGTAAGTCTCACACAGCATATACTGTGGTTAATTGCTGTGCCAGCCACAACTCATATCTGCTTAACATTATTGTAAATTAAAGAAAAAAAAACTTTTAAATCATTTTGCTAGTGTAATCTAATTTCATTTTCTATCAGGCCTGTGTGTCAGGCTCACACAGCATAGACTGTGGTTAATTGCTCTGTGCCCCCACTGATATCTGCTTAACAATCCTTTTGCTAGTGTAATCTAATTTCATTTTCTATCAGGCCTGTGTGTCAGGCTTACACAGCATATACTGTGGTTAATTGCTGTGCCAGCCACCACTCATATCTGCTTAGCATTATTGTAAATTTAAAAAAAAAAAAAATTAAATCATTTTGCTAGTGTAATCTAATTTCATTTTCTATCAGGCCTGTGTCTCAGTCTCACACAGCATATACTGTGGTTAATTGCTCTGTGCCAGCCACCACTCATATCTGCTTAACATTAGTGTAAATTTAAACAAAAAAACTTTTAAATCATTTTGCTAGTGTAATCTAATTTCATTTTCTATCAGGCCTGTGTGTCAGTCTCACACAGCATATACTGTGGTTAATTGCTGTGCCAGCCACCACTCATATCTGCTTAACATTATTGTAAATTTAAACAAAAAAACTTTTAAATCATTTTGCTAGTGTAATCTAATTTCATTTTCTATCAGGCCTGTGTGTAAGTCTCACACAGCATATACTGTGGTTAATTGCTGTGCCAGCCACAACTCATATCTGCTTAACATTATTGTAAATTAAAGAAAAAAAACTTTTAAATCATTTTGCTAGTGTAATCTAATTTCATTTTCTATCAGGCCTGTGTGTCAGGCTCACACAGCATAGACTGTGGTTAATTGCTCTGTGCCCCCACTGATATCTGCTTAACAATCCTTTTGCTAGTGTAATCTAATTTCATTTTCTATCAGGCCTGTGTGTCAGGCTTACACAGCATATACTGTGGTTAATTGCTGTGCCAGCCACCACTCATATCTGCTTAGCATTATTGTAAATTTAAAAAAAAAAAAAATTAAATCATTTTGCTAGTGTAATCTAATTTCATTTTCTATCAGGCCTGTGTCTCAGTCTCACACAGCATATACTGTGGTTAATTGCTCTGTGCCAGCCACCACTCATATCTGCTTAACATTAGTGTAAATTTAAACAAAAAAACTTTTAAATAATTTTGCTAGTGTAATCTAATTTCATTTTCTATCAGGCCTGTTTGTCAGTCTCACACAGCATATACTGTGGTTAATTGCTGTGCCAGCCACCACTCATATCTGCTTAACATTATTGTAAATTAAAAAAAAACAACTAATTTCATTTTCTATCAGGCCTGTGTGTCAGGCTCACATCATATACTGTGATTAATTCTTCAGTGCCACCACTGATATCTGGTTAACATTATTTTAAATTTAAAAAAAAAAAAACAACTTTTACATCATTTTGCTAGTGTAATCTAATTTCATTTTCCATCAGGCCTGTGTGTCAGGCCCACATCATATAGTGTGATTAATAGCTCTTTTTTCCACTACTTATATCTCGTGTAACATTAGTGTAATTTTTTTTTATTTTTTTTTTTACATCAGTCCTCTTCTAGTGTTATTTAATTTTAGTTGCCAGGCCAGCCTGGCTGCCATTAGTGCCAGCCTGTGTGTCAGGCTGCCAGCATATACTGTGCCTACTTCCATCCTCAGTGCCAGTCCACCACTCCTATCTGGTGTAACATTAGTTTAAATTTTGTAAAAAAAAAACTTTTACATCAGTCTTCTAGTGTTATTTAATTTTAGTTGCCAAGCCAGCCTGCCACTAGTGCCAGCCTGTGTGTCAGGCTGCCAGCACATACTGTGTCTACTTCTATCCTGAGTGCCATCACTCCTATCTGTTGTAACATTAGTGTTACTTTTTTAAAAAAAAACTTTTACATCAGTCTGCTATTGTTATTTAATTGCAGTTGCCTGTCTGCCAGCGTGTGTGCCAGGCCCACTTTCCAACTAGTGCCACGAATCATATTTGTTATAACAGTAGTGTAAATATTTAAAATAAAAACTTTTTTGACTGTGAATCATCAGTCTGCTAGTGCCATTGAATTGCAGTTGCCTTCCTCCCAGCGTGTGTGCCAGGCCCACTTGCCAACTAGTGCCACCAATCATATCCTGAGTGCCATCACTCCTATCTGTTGTAATATTAGTGTAACTTTTTTAAAAAAAACTTTTACATCAGTCTGCTATTGTTATTTAATTGCAGTTGCCTGTCTGCAGTGTGTGCCAGGCCCACTTGCCAACTAGTGCCACCAATCATATTTGTTATAACAGTATTGTAAATATTTAAAATAAAAACTTTTTTGACTGTGAAACATCAGTCATCTAGTGTAATCTAATTGCAGTTGCCTTCCTCCCAGCATGTGTGCCAGGCCCACTTGCCAACTAGTGCCACCAATCATATTTGTTATAACAGTAGTGTAAATATTTTAAAAAAATATTTTTTGACTGCGAAAGATCAGTCTGCTAGTGTAATCTAATTGAAGTTGCCTGCCAGCGTGTGTGCCAGGCCCACTTGCTGCCAACTATTGCCACCAATCATATTTGTTATAACAGTTTTGAAAGTATTTAAAATCAAAACTTTTTGTGACTGTGAATCATCAGTCTGCTAGTGCAATTGAATTGCAGGTGCCTGCCTGCCGGCGTGTGTGCCAGGCCCACTTGCCAACTAGTGCCACCAATCATATTTGTTCTCACAGTATTGTAAATATTTAAAATAAAAAAAATTTAGACTGTGAATCATCAGTCTGCTAGTGCAATTGAATTGCAGTTTCCTGCCTGCCAGCGTGTGTGCCAAGCCCACTAGCCAACTAGTGCCACCAATCAAATTTGTTATAGCAGTATTGTAAATATTTAAAATAAAAACTTTTTTGACTGTGAAACATCAGTCTGCTAGTGCAATTGAATTGCAGTTGCCTGCCTGCCAGCATGTGTGCCAGGCCCACTTGCCAACTAGTGCCACCAATCATATTTGTTATAACAGTATTGGAAATATTTTAAATACAAACTGTTTTGACTGTGAATCATCAGTCTGCTAGTGCCATTGAATTGCAGTTGCCTGCCTGCCAGCGTGTGTGCCAGGCCCACTTGCCAACTAGTGCCACCAATCATATTTGTTATAACAGTATTGTAAATATTTAAAATAAAAACTTTTTTGACTGTGAAACATCAGTCATCTAGTGTAATCTAATTGCAGTTGCCTGCCTCCCAGCGTGTGTGCCAGGCCCACTTTCCAAATAGTGCCACCAATCATATTTGTTATAACAGTAGTATAAATATTTAAAAAAAATATTTTTTGACTGTGAATCATCAGTCTGCTAGTGCAATTGAATTGCAGTTGCCTGCCTGCCAGCGTGTGTGCCAGGCCCACTAGCCAACTAGTGCCACCAATCAAATTTGTTATAACAGTATTGTAAATATTTAAAATCAAAACTTTTTTGACTGTGAAACATCAGTCTGCTAGTGCAATTGAATTGCAGTTGCCTGCCTGCCAGCGTGTGTGCCAGGCCCACTTGCCAACTAGTGCCACCAATCATATTTGTTATTACAGTAGTGTTAATATTTAAAATTAAAACTTTTTTGACTGTGAATCATCAGTCTGCTAGTGCAATTGAATTGCAGTTGCCTGCCTGCCAGCGTGTGTGCCAGGCCCACTTGCAAACTAGTGCCACCAATCATATTTGTTATTACAGTAGTGTTAATATTTAAAATTAAAACGTTTTTGACTGTGAATCATCAGTCTGCTAGTGCAATTGAATTGCAGTTTCCTGCCTGCCAGCATGTGTGCCAGGCCCACTAGCCAACTAGTGCCACCAATCATATTTGTTGTCACAGTACTTTTAATATTTAAAAAATAAACATTTTTGACTTTTAAACATCAGTCTGCTTTTTTGTGTCAGGCTCACAGCGTATACTGTGCCCACTTGCCCAGTGCCACCACTCATAATTTGTTTAATAGTATTGTAAGTGTACATTTTTAAAAAAATGACAGGCAGAGGCAGGCTACCCCGCAGGTGCCGTCGTGGTCGTGGTGCTGTGATTCCTTTAGACCCTACAAATATGCACATTGTTCACAAATATGCACATTGTTCAGAGGCCAGGTGCCAGGGACACGAAAAGTTCTGAGGAGGACCTAGTTGAATGGCTAACACAGGACACCCAATCTTCTACAGCTTCCACTCCTAGTCCTAACCTTGACGCACCATCCACCTCCAGAATGCTGTCATCGCAGAGCTCAGCAGTGTGGCATTTTTTGTGTGTGTCTGCCTCTGACAACAGCGATGCCATTTGCAACCTGTGCCAAAAGAAACTGAGTCGTGGGAAGTCCAACACCCACCTAGGTACAACTGCTTTGCGAAGGCACATGGTCTCACATCACAAACGCCGATGGGAAGAACACATGAGTAGAAGCAGCACACAAACTCAAAGCCGCCCTCCTCCTCCTGGTCCAGCATCTTCAGCCACGTCAACCACTGCTGTCCTCCTTGCCCCCTCTCAACAATCCTCCACTCAGTCTCTCTTATGTAGCAGTTCCTGGTCATCTGCCCACAGTCAGGTGTCTGTCAAGGACATGTTTGAGCGTAAGAAGCCAATTTCCCAAAGTCACTCCCTTGCCCGGTGTCTGAAAGCTGGCTTGTCTTAACTCTTAGCCCGCCAGCTTTTATCATACAAGCTGGTGTAGTCTGAGGCTTTCAAAAAATTTGTATCTATTGGGACACCACAGTAGAAGGTACCTGGCCGAAATTTCTTTTCACAAAAGGCAATCCCAAACCTGTACTCGATTGTGCAAAAGGAAGTAATGGCATGTCTGGCACACAGCGTTGGGGCAAGGGTCCATATTACCACTGATAGCTGGTCTGCAAAGCATGGTCAGGGCAGGTATATCACCTACACTGCGCATTGGGTAAACCTGCTGACGGCTGACAAGCATGGAATGCGTGGCTCTGCAGAGGAGTTGGTGACACCACCACGACTTGCAGGCAGGCCTGCTGCTACCTCCTTTACTCCTCCTACTCCATCCTCTTCCATAACCTCTTCCTCGGCTGAGTCCTCTTCTGCTGCTGCATCTTGCTCCACTTCAATGGCACCCCCCCCAGCTCCCCAGGTACTATTCAACATCCAGGATACGGCAGTGTCACGCCGTCTTGGGGTTAACTTGCCTGAAAGCCGAGAGTCACACCGCACCAGCACTCCTGTCCACCCTGAATGCACAGGTGGATCAGTGGCTGACTCCGCACCAACTGGAGATTGGCAAGGTTGTTTCTGACAATGGAAGTAATTTGGTGGCGGCATTGAAATTGGGCAAGTGTAATCTGATTGTACAACGCTTTGTGCATAAGTACCCAGGCTTACAGGACGTCCTGAAGCAGGCCAGGAAGGTGTGTGGCCATTTCAGGCGTTCCTACATGGCCATGGCGCACTTGTCCGATATCCAGCGTCGAAACAACCTGCCAGTGAGGCGCTTGATTTGCGACAGCCCGACACGTTGGAATCCAACACTCCTAATGTTCGACCGCCTGCTCCAACAAGAAAAAGCTGTTAATGAGTATTTGTATGACCGGGGTGCTAGGACAGCCTCTGGCGAGCTGGGGATTTTTTGCCAAATTACTGGACGCTCATGCGCAATGCCTGTAGGCTCATGCGTCCTTTTGAGGAGGTGACAAACCTTGTCAGTCGCACCGAAGGCACCATCAGCGACATCATACCATTTGTTTTCTTCCTGGAGCGAGCCCTGCGAAGAGTGCTGGATCAGGCTGTAGATGAGCGTGAAGAGGTAGAGAAAGAGTTGTGGTGTCCATCACCACCAGAAACAGCCTTATCAGCATCGCTTGCTGAACCTGCGGCAACGCAGGAAGAGGATTGTGAGGAAGAGGAGTCAGAGGAGGAATGTGGCTTTGAGGAGGAAAAAGACCAAGCACAACAGGCATCCCAGGGTGCTCGTTGTTGTCACCTATCTGGTACCCGTGGTGTTGTACATGGCTGGGGGGAAGAACAAACCTTCAGTGACATCAGTGAAGACGAGGAACGGGACATGATTAGCTCGGCATCCAACCTTGTGCAAATGGGGTCTTTCATGCTGTCGTGCCTGTTGAGGGACCCTCGTATAAAAAAGCTGAAGGAGATCGACCTGTACTGGTTGTCCACGCTACTAGACCCCCGGTATAAGCATAAAGTGACTGAAATGTTACCAAATTCCCGCAAGTCGGAAAGGATGGAGCAGTTCAAAAATAAATTAAAAACTATGCTTTACACAGCGTATAAGGGTGATGTCACAGCACAACAGGAATCTAACAGGGGAAGAGATGAAAGTAATCCTCCTCCTCCCATGACCACGGCGGCAAGGACAGGACGCTTTCCTGACATCTTGTTGATGGAGGACATGCGGACCTTTTTAACTCCTATGCATCGCCAGAGCCTTTCGGGATCCAGCCTCAGAGAAAGACTCAACCGACAGGTAGCAGACTACCTAGCATTAACTGCGGATCTCGACACTCTGAGGAGTGATGGACCCCTTGACTACTGGGTGTGCAGGCTTGACCTGTGGCCTGAGCTATCCCAATTTGCAATCGAACTTCTGGCCTGCCCCGCTTCAAGTGTCCTGTCAGAAAGGACCTTCAGTGCAGCAGGAGGTTTTGTCACTGAGAAGAGAAGTCGCCTAGGTCAAAAAAGTCTTGATTATCTCACCTTTATTGAAATGAATGAGGGATGGGTCCCTAAGGGACTGACATTGGGCGATACATTTGAGTAAAAAAGGCCTGATGATGAGATGAGCTGCCTTGGGCTACAAATGGTACACATGCTGGCGTATTTTTTCTTAGAATGCAGGATGACTTGCGTGACTTATCCGCCAAAAACTAGTGTTCAAGTCGCAAGGTTTTAGGGCACTTTCTAACTGTTTTACAAACATCAATTTTTCTGGCCGCTGCTACAGCAGCGACTGCAACAATACCGAATTTTTCCAGCATTTGGACATGCCTAATTTTTCTGGCCTCTGGTGCTGCACTGTGGCTACAAAACCCAAACTAAAAAACGGCACATAACAGTGATGAAACTGTTAAGAATAGTACTCAGTCATTAACACACCACTCATATCTGGTGGCACAGTAGATTGCACGCGCAGTGCCCCAAATTTGAAGTAGGAGGACCGACCAAGCATCTTTTTTCCATCTCACGGTTCCGAAAAATTATCTATGGGTTCCTAAAAACGATGCCATACCTGTACTCGATTGTGCAAAAGGATGTCATATGTGGTGTTTCATACTGTTGTGCCTGTTGAGGGTCGTGGACCATCGTCTAAAAAGGCTGAAGGAGAATGACCTGTACTGGGTGTCCAAGCATGGTTTTTTGTTCAATTTCCCGGTTCCTAAAAATATCTCCGGGTTCCTAAAATCGATGCCATACCTGTACTCTATTGTGCAAAAGGATGGCATTTGTGGTGTTTCATGCTGTTGGGCCTGTTGAGGGTCCTGGACCCTCGTATAAAAAGGCTGAAGGAGAACGACCTTTACTGGGTGTCCAAGCATCTTTTTCCATCTCCTGGTTCCTAAAAATTATCTCCGGGTTCCTAAAATCGATGCCATACCTGTACTGGATTATTCAAAAGGATGGCATATGTGGTGTTTCATGCTGTTGTTTCTGTTGAGGGTCCTGGACCCTCGTATAAAAAGGCTGAAGGAGAACGAAGTGTACTGGGTGTCCAAGCATGTTTTTTGTTCAATTTCCCGGTTTCTAAAAATTATCTCTGGGTTTCTAAAATCGATGCCATACCTGTACTCTATTGTTCAAAAGGATGGCATATGTGGTGTTTCATACTGTTGTTTCTGTTGAGGGTCCTGGACCCTCGTATAAAAAGGCTGAAGGAGAACGACCTGTACTGGGTGTCCAAGCATCTTTTTCCATCTCCCGGTTCCTAAAAATTATCTCCGGGTTCCTAAAATCGATGCCATACCTGTACTGGATTATTCAAAAGGATGGCATATGTGGTGTTTCATGCTGTTGTTTCTGTTGAGGGTCCTGGACCCTCATATAAAAAGGCTGAAGGAGAACAAAGTGTACTGGGTGTCCAAGCATGTTTTTTGTTCAATTTCCCGTTTCCTAAAAATTATCTCCGGGTTTCTAAAATCGATACCATACCTGTACTCTATTGTTCAAAAGGATGGCATATGTGGTGTTTCATGCTGTTGTTTCTGTTGAGGGTCCTGGACCCTCGTATAAAAAGGCTGAAGGAGAACGACCTGTACTGGGTGTCCAAGCATCTTTTTCCATCTCCTGGTTCCTTAAAATTATCTCCGGGTTCCTAAAATCGATGCCATACCTGTACTCTATTTTTAAAAAGGATGGCATATGTGGTGTTTCATGCTGTTGTTTCTGTTGAGGGTCCTGGACCCTCATCTAAAAAGGCTGAAGGAGAACGAGTTGTACTGGGTGTCCAAGCATCTTTTTCCATCTCCCGGTTCCTAAAAATTATCTCCGGGTTCCTAAAATCGATGCCATACCTGTACTGGATTGTTCAAAAGGATGGCATATGTGGTGTTTCATGCTGTTGTGCCTGTGGAGGGTCCTGGACCCTCGTCTAAAAAGGCTGAAGGAGAACGAAGTGTACTGGTTGTCCAAGCATCTTTTTCGATCTCCCGGTTCCTAAAAATTATCTCCGGGTTCCTAAAATGGATGCCATACCTGTACTGGATTGTTCAAAAGGATGGCATTTGTGGTGTTTCATGCTGTTGTTTCTGTTGAGGGTCCTGGACCCTCGTCTAAAAAGGCTGAAGGAGAACGAGCTGTACTGGGTGTCCAAGCATCTTTTTCCATCTTCCGGTTCCTAAAAATTATCTCCGGGTTCCTAAAATCGATGCCATACCTGTACTCTATTGTTCAAAAGGATGGCATATGTGGTGTTTCATGCTGTTGTTTCTGTTGAGGGTCCTGGACCCTCGTATAAAAAGGCTGAAGGAGAACGACCTGTACTGGGTGTCCAAGCATCTTTTTCCATCTCCTTGTTCCTTAAAATTATCTCCGGGTTCCTAAAATCGATGCCATACCTGTACTCTATTTTTAAAAAGGATGGCATATGTGGTGTTTCATGCTGTTGTTTCTGTTGAGGGCCCTGGACCCTCGTCTAAAAAGGCTGAAGGAGAATGAGCTGTACTGGGTGTCCAAGCATCTTTTTCCATCTCCCGGTTCCTAAAAATTATCTCCGGGTTCCTAAAATCGATGCCATACCTGTACTGGATTGTTCAAAAGGATGGCATATGTGGTGTTTCATGCTGTTGTGCCTGTTGAGGGCCCTGGACCCTCGTCCAAAAAGGCTGAAGTAGAACGAGCTGTACTGGGTGTCCAAGCATCTTTTTCCATCTCCCGGTTCCTAAAAATTATCTCCGGGTTCCTAAAATCGATGCCATACCTGTACTGGATTGTTCAAAAGGATGGCATATGTGGTGTTTCATGCTGTTGTGCCTGTTGAGGGTCCTGGACCCTCGTCTAAAAAGGCTGAAGGAGAACGAAGTGTACTGGGTTTCCAAGCATCTTTTTCCATCTTCCGGTTCCTAGAAAATTATCTCCGGGTTCCTAAAATCGATGCCATACCTGTACTCTATTGTTCAAAAGGATGGCATATGTGGTGTTTCATGCTGTTGTTTCTGTTGAGGGTCCTGGACCCTCGTCTAAAAAGGCTGAAGGAGAACGACCTTTATTGGGTGTCCAAGCATCTTTTTCCATCTCCCAGTTCCTAAAAATTATCTCCGGGTTCCTAAAATCGATGCCATACCTGTACTGGATTGTTAAAACGGATGGCATATGTGGTGTTTCATGCTGTTGTTTCTGTTGAGGGTCCTGGACCGTCGTCTAAAAAGGTTGAAGGAGAACGAGCTGTACTGGGTGTCCAAGCATCTTTTTCCATCTCCCGGTTCCTAAAAATGATCTCCGGGTTCCTAAAATCGATGCCATACCTGTACTGGATTGTTCAAAAGGATGGCATATGTGGTGTTTCATGCTGTTGTTTCTGTGGAGGGTCCTGGACCCTCGTCTATAAGGGCTGAAGGAGAACGAAGTGTACTGGTTGTCCAAGCATCTTTTTCCATCTCCTGTTTCCTAAAAATTATCTCCGGGTTCCTAAAATGGATGCCATACCTGTACTCTATTGTGCAAAAGGATGGCATATGTGGTGTTTCATGCTGTTGTTTCTGTTGAGGGTCCTGGACCCTTGTATAAAAAGGCTGAAGGAGAACGACCTGTACTGGGTGTCCAAGCATCTTTTTCCTTCTCCCAGTTCCTAAAAATTATCTCCGGGTTCCTAAAATCGATGCCATACCTGTACTGGATTATTCAAAAGGATGGCATATGTGGTGTTTCATGCTGTTGTTTCTGTTGAGGGTCCTGGACCCTCATATAAAAAGGCTGAAGGAGAACGAAGTGTACTGGGTGTCCAAGCATGTTTTTTGTTCAATTTCCCGGTTCCTAAAAATTATCTCCGGGTTTCTAAAATCGATGCCATACCTGTACTCTATTGTTCAAAAGGATGGCATATGTGGTGTTTCATGCTGTTGTTTCTGTTGAGGGTCCTGGACCCTCGTCTAAAAAGGCTGAAGGAGAATGAGCTGTACTGGGTGTCCAAGCATCTTTTTCCATCTCCCGGTTCCTTAAAATTATCTCCGGGTTCCTAAAATCAATGCCATACCTGTACTCTATTTTTAAAAAGGATGGCATATGTGGTGTTTCATGCTGTTGTTTCTGTTGAGGGTCCTGGACCCTCATCTAAAAAGGCTGAAGGAGAACGAGCTGTACTGGGTGTCCAAGCATCTTTTTCCATCTCCCGGTTCCTAAAAATTATCTCCGGGTTCCTAAAATCGATGCCATACCTGTACTGGATTGTTCAAAAGGATAGCATATGTGGTGTTTCATGCTGTTGTGCCTGTTGAGGGTCCTGGACCCTCGTCTAAAAAGGCTGAAGGAGAACGAAGTGTACTGGTTGTCCAAGCATCTTTTTCCATCTCCCAGTTCCTAAAAATTATCTCCGGGTTCCTAAAATGGATGCCATACCTGTACTGGATTGTTCAAAAGGATGGCATTTGTGGTGTTTCATGCTGTTGTTTCTGTTGAGGGTCCTGGACCCTCGTCTAAAAAAGCTGAAGGAGAACGAGCTGTACTGGGTGTCCAAGCATCTTTTTCCATCTCCCGGATCCTAAAAATTATCTCCGGGTTTCTAAAATCGATGCCATACCTGTACTCTATTGTTCAAAAGGATGGCATATGTGGTGTTTCATGCTGTTGTTTCTGTTGAGGGTCCTGGACCCTCGTCTAAAAAGGCTGAAGGTGAATGACCTGTATTGGGTGTCCAAGCATCTTTTTCCATCTCCCGGTTCCTAAAAATTATCTCCGGGTTCCTAAAATCGATGCCATACCTGTACTGGATTGTTAAAAAGGATAGCATATGTGGTGTTTCATGCTGTTGTTTCTGTTGTGGGTCCTGGACCCTCGTCTAAAAATGTTGAAGGAGAACGAGCTGTACTGGGTGTCCAAGCATCTTTTTCGATCTCCCGGTTCCTAAAAATTATCTCCGGGTTCCTAAAATTGATGCCATACCTGTACTGGATTGTTCAAAAGGATGGCATATGTGGTGTTTCATGCTGTTGTGCCTGTTGAGGGTCCTGGACCCTCGTCTAAAAAGGCTGAAGGAGAACGAAGTGTACTGGTTGTCCAAGCATCTTTTTCCATCTTCCGTTTCCTAAAAATTATCTCCGGGTTCCTAAAATGGATGCCATACCAGCACTCTATTGTGCAAAAGGATGGCATGTGTGGTGTTTCATGCTGTTGTTTCTGTTGAGGGTCCTGGACCCTCTTATATAAAGGCTGAAGGAGAACGACCTGTACTGGGTGTCCAAGCATTTTTTTCCATCTCCCGGTTCCTAAAAATTATCTCCGGGTTCCTAAAATCGATGCCATACCTGTACTCTATTGTGCAGAAGGAAGTAACCTTACCATGGGTCTCAGACCCCATGTCTTGTTGTTATATTTTGTCAGGGTTATCGGGCAGGCCATATAGACCTCACCCGATAGGGGGAGTAACACTTATTAAAGTGCTAAGAATAGTAATACTTAACACAACCTAGTTACCATCCGTCCCAGACCGCATGTCTTGTTGTTATATTTGGTCAGGGTAATCAGGCAGGCCGTACAGACCTCCCCCGATAGGGGGAGTAAAAGGGATTAAAGTGCTAAGAATACTACTACTTAACACAAGCTAGTTACCATGGGTCCCAGACCGCATGTCTTGTTGTTATATTTGGTCAGGGTAATCAGGCAGGCCATATAGACCTCCCCTGATAGGGGGAGTAAAAGGGATTAAAGTGCTAAGAATAGTACTACTTAACACAACCTAGTTACCATGGGTCCCAGACCGCATGTCTTGTTGTTATATTTGGTCAGGGTAATCAGACAGGCCGTATAGACCTCCCCCGATAGGGGGAGTAAAAGGGATTAAAGTGCTAAGAATAGTACTACTTAACACAACCTAGTTACCATGGGTCCCAGACCGCATGTCTTGTTGTGATACTTTGTCAGGGTAATCAGGCAGGCCGTATAGACCTCCCCCGATAGGTGGAGTTACAGGGATTAAAGTGCTAAGAATAGTACTACTTAACACAACCTAGTTACCATGGGTCCCAGACCGCATGTCTTGTTGTTATATTTGGTCAGGGTAATCAGGCAGGCCGTATAGACCTCCCCCGATAGGGGGAGTTACAGGGATTAAAGTGCTAAGAATAGTACTACTTAACACAACCTAGTTACCATGAGTCCCAGACCGCATGTCTTATTGTTATATTTTGTCAGGGTAATCAGGCAGACCATATAGACCTCCCCCGATAGGGGGAGTAAAAGGGATTAAAGTGCTAAGAATAGTACTACTTAACACAACCTAGTTACCATGGGTCCCAGACCGCATGTCTTGTTGTTATATTTGGTCAGGGTAATCAGACAGGCCGTATAGACCTCCCCCGATAGGGGGAGTAAAAGGGATTAAAGTGCTAAGAATAGTACTACTTAACACAACCTAGTTACCATGGGTCCCAGACCGCATGTCTTGTTGTTATATTTGGTCAGGGTAATCAGGCAGGCCGTATAGACCTCCCCCGATAGGGGGAGTAAAAGGGATTAAAGTGCTAAGAATAGTATTACTTAACACAACCTAGTTACCATGGGTCCCAGACCGCATGTCTTGTTGTTATATTTGGTCAGGGTAATCAGGCAGGCCATATAGACCTCCCCCGATAGGGGGAGTAAAAGGGATTAAAGTGCTAAGAATAGTACTACTAAACACAACCTAATTACCATGGGTCCAGACCGCATGTCTTGTTGTTATACTTTCTCAGGGTAATCATGCAGGCCATATAGACCTACACAGATAGGGGGAGTAACATGGATTAAAGTGCTAAGAATAGTACTAATATAAACAAAACCTAGTTATCATGGGTCCCAGACCGCATGTCTTGTTGTTATAATTTGTCAGGGTGATCATGCAGGCCATATAGACCTCCCCCGATAGGGGGAGTTACAGGGATTAAAGTGCTAAGAATAGTACTACTTAACACAACCTAGTTACCATGGCTCCCAGACCGCATGTTTTATTATTATACTTTGTAAGGGTAATTATATATCTATCAAATCTTTCTATTTATCTTCTATCAATTCTATCTAACTATCAATCTATGTATATATATATATCAAATCTATCTATCTCGTGGCCGGACTGATTTGAGACAGCCACTTGTGTTTAGGCCAAATTTGAAGTAGGAGGACAGACCAATCATCTTCTTCCATCTCCCTGTTCCAAAAATGCAGCGCTTATAGACCTCCCCCGATAGGGGGGTAACAGGTAGTTAACTGTTACGAATAATATTATTTAACACACCACGGGTCCCAGACCGCATGTCTTATTGTTATACTCTGTCAGGGAAATCATATATCTATCAAATCTATCTATTTATCTATCAAATCTATCTAACTATCAATCGTATCTATCAAATATAAATTGCATCTATTGATCTATGTAATTCGTATCTATCAAATGTATATTGCATCGATTGATCTGTATAATTCATATCTATCAGCAAATGTATATTGCATCTATTGATCTATGTAATCTATGTATCTAGCTATCAAATCTATCTAACTCGTGGTTGTGCAAATGGACTGTTTGCAGTTGTTTGCGGTGCGTTACACGGGGAGTTTGGTCTATCACTGTGAAGCGGGCTTAATCCTTACACTACCTGATCGATACTACATCATACCTGATGTATTAAAGCACGTTATTCAAAAAATTTTTAGGAATGTTAGGTGATTAAGGCACTTTATGGCTTAAAACCAGACTCTGCATCAACTATGTAATTTTCCATGGGAGTTTTGCCATGGATCCCCCTCCGGCATGCCACAGTCCAGGTGTTAGTCCCCTTGAAACAACTTTTCCATCACTATTGTGGCCAGAAAGAGTCCTTGTGGGTTTTAAAGTTCGCCTGCCTATTGAAGTCAATGGCGGTTCGCCGGTTCGCGAACAGTAGCGGAAGTTCGAGTCCGCCATTCGCGAACCGAAATTTTAAGGTTCGCGACATCACTAATTAGGGGTTAATAATATTTAACTAGTATTTGCGATGCGGGTGTGCAGCGGTTTAGGGGTTAATATGTTTATTATAGTGACGACGATGTCCGGTTCGGCAGATTAGGGGTTAAAATATTTATTTTACTGTTTGCGATGTGGGGGGGCCTCGTTTTAGTGGTTAATAGGTAGTTTATGGGTGTTAGTGTATTTTTTAGCACTTTAGTTAAGAGTTTTATGCTACGGCGTTGTAGTGTAAAACTCTTAACTACTGACTTTTAAATGCTGTACCAGGCTTGACAGGAGAGGGTCTACCGCTCACTTTTGGTCAGACTCGTAATACCGGCGCTATGCAAGTCCCATTGAAAATATAGGATACGCAATTGACGTAAGTGGATTTGCGGTATTTCCGAGTCTGGCCAAAAAAGTGAGCGGTATACCTGTACCTGCAAGACTCGTAATACCAGCGGGCGTTAAAAAGCAGCGTTAGGACCTCTAACACTGCTTTTTAACCCTAACGCACAACTCGTAACCTAGGCCTATTTTAGTTGTTTTTCAGAATATATCCTAAGGTTAAATTGCTCCATAATAATTTGCATATGTATAGCCTGAGTAAATTCTGCAATACTAGGTGCTTGTTTCGATTTACAGATTACGTACTTAAAGTATAGCATTATTTATCAATTTAGTATTTCTCTGTGACTCCATATGTTTATAAAAGAAAAATACGTTTTTTTAAAGTAAAGACACATTATTTTCTAAATATTTATTTAACCAGAAATTAACTTTATACCAAAATTGGAAACTCTTCGGACAATGCCAAAAATAATGTAAAAAGATCAGAATATGAAGAGTTACATATCAATACTTAGCGGGCATAAAATATATTTGATTGATCAATTTAAAATGGAATTCCCTCCACGTTACAGTCACTGATGTTTTTTCCACAAAATAATACTTTGTTTTATTAACTCAGATGTGATATCGGTAAAATAGGTAGATCATTTCAATGATAAGTTATTTAAATATAACTGACCCTGATGAGTGATTAGAATATTATGAGCCAGATTACGAGTGGAGCGCAAACGTTTGCTTGTGAGCAATAAGGGGTATATCGTGGGGTTTGCGTTTGTCCGGCTTAGCACTGGTATAATGAGTTGAATGTAAACGCTGGAGCACAATCACGATTTACACTAGAATGATTACAGCAACTTCAAGAGCTCTGTTTAACTGTTTCGCAAAGCAAAAAAGTGTCACATAACACATAAAAAAATACATTACAAAGTACACTTGCACTCATAATAACACCAGCTAAATAAATTATTAAAAAAAAATATTGCACAAAATAGTTATAAGGGCTTAAAGATATGAGGTCTCAGGTGTTATAAAAAAAAAGCAGGCAAAGGGCTTTGGGGCCTAGTTATCAAGCCGTCAACCTCAAATACGCCGGAATTCCGCAGCGTATTTGTGGCGAGGCTGATTCGCCTTAGTTATCAAAGGCTCGAGACCGGCAAAAGTAGAATTTTGTGACGTAAACTTCGATCCGCCGGACTCAGTCCGACACAGATCGATTCTTACGTCACTCCAGATGTTATGCACACAAGTGCGGCACATTCTCACTACTTTTGCTAGTTATCAAAAAACTAGCAGGTACGCTCGGCACTTTTACGGCCCAGCGTACCTGGTTTTCAAAGCGCCAGCCTGGAGGTGGCGGATCCCATAGGAATCAATGGGAGTCTGACCATAGCGAAAGTACAAGTTCGCTGCTGCCAGACATCCCATTGATTTCTATGGGAACTGTCTGCACCTAACACCCTAACATGTACCCCGAGTCTAAACACCGCTAATCTGACCCCCCCTACACCGCCGCAACTAAATAAAGTTATTACCACCTAAACCGCCGCTCCCGGAGCCCACCACAAGCTACTCTATACATATTAACCCCTAAACCGCCGCTCCTGGAGCCCACCGCAACTATAATAAATGTATTAACCCCTAAACCGCCGCTCCCTGAACCCGCCGCAACCTATATTAAATGTATTAACCCCTATCCTGCCCCCCCTACACCGTCGCCACCTATAATAAATTTATTAACCCCTAATCTGCCCCCCCTACACCGTCGCCACCTATAATAAATTTATTAACCCCTATCCTGCCCCCCACTACGCCGCCGCCACTGTAATAAAATTATTAACCCCTAAACCTAACCCTAACCCTAACCCTAACCCTAACGCCCCCCTAACTTAAATATTAATTAAATAAATCTAAATAAATTAACTCTTATTAACTAAATGAATCCTATTTAAAACTAAATACTTACCTTTAAAATAAACCCTAATATAGCTACAATATAAATAAGAATTATATTCTAGCTATTTTAGGATTTATATTTATTTGACAGGTAACTTTCAATTTATTTTAACTAGGTACAATAGCTATTAAATAGTTATTAACTATTTAATAGCTTACCTAGCTAAAATAAAGAGAAATGTACCTGTGAAATAAATCCTAACCTAAGTTACAATTACACCTAACACTACACTATACTTTAATAAATTATTCCTATTTAAAAATAAATACTTACCTGTAAAATAAACCCTAAGATAGCTACAATATAATTAATAATTATATTATAGCTATCTTAGGATTTATATTTATTTTACAGGTAACTTTGTATTTATTTTAGCTAGTTAGAATAGTTATTAAATAGTTATTAACTATTTAATAACTACCTAGCTAAAAGAAATACAAAATTACCTGTAAAATAAATCCTAACCTAAGTTACAATTAAACCTAATACTACACTATCATTAAATTAACTAAATAAACTACCTACAAATAACTACAATTAAATACAATTACATAAACTAACTAAAGTACAAAAAATAAAAAAAGCTAAGTTACAAAAAATAAAAAAATAAGTTACAAACATGTTAAAAATATTACAACAATTTTAAACTACTTACACCTAATCTAAGCCCCCTAATAAAATAACAAACCCCCCCAAAATAAGAAAAATCCCTACCCTATTCTAAATTAAATAAATTTCAAAGCTCTTTTACCTTACCAGCCCTTAAAAGGGCCATTTGTGGGGGCATGCCCCAAAAAGTTCAGCTCTTTTGCCTGTAAAAGAAAAATACACCCCCCCCCAACATTAAAACCCAACCACCTTCTTCACCGACGGACTACAACGAATGACGGCTCCTTTAAGGGACGTCATCCAAGATGGCGTCCCCTCAATTCTGATTGGCTGATAGGATTCTATCAGCCAATCGGAATTAAGGTAGGAAAAATCTCATTGGCTGATGGAATCAGCCAATCAGATTGAGCTCGCATTCTATTGGCTGTTCCGATCAGCCAATAGAATGCGAGCTCAATCTGATTGTCTGATTGGATCAGCCAATCGGATTGAACTTGAATCTGATTGGCTGATTCCATCAGCCAATCAGATTTTCCTACCTTAATTCCGATTGGCTGATAGAATCCTATCAGCCAATCGGAATTGAGGGGACGCCATCTTGGATGACGTCCCTTAAAGGAGCCGTCATTCGTCGTAGTCCGTCGGTGAAGAAGGTGGTTCTGCGTCGGCGGAAGGAAGATTCAAGACTCGGCTTGGAAGATGACTTCGCCCGGATAGAAGACATCTTCAGCGCCTCTTGGAAGATGACATCGGCCGGATCAAAGACTTCTTCAGCGCCGCCTGGATGATGACTTCATCGGATGGAAGATTTCTTCAGCGCCGCTTGGAGGATTAACTTCTTCCGCTCCAGATGTCCTCTTCAGTTCCATCGGTGGCTCGGCTGAGTGAAGACGACTCAAGGTAGGATGATCTTCAGGGGATTAGTGTTAGGTTTTTGTAAGGGGGGTTTGGGTTAGATTAGGGGTATGTGGGTGGTGGGTTTTAATGTTGGCGGGGGGTTGTATTTTTCTTTTACAGGCAAAAGAGCTGAACTTTTTGGGGCATGCCCCCACAAATGTCCCTTTTAAGGGCTGGTAAGGTAAAAGAGCTTTGAAATTTATTTAATTTAGAATAGGGTAGGGATTTTTCTTATTTTGGGGGGGTTTGTTATTTTATTAGGGGGCTTAGATTAGGTGTAAGTAGCTTAAAATTGTTGTAATATTTTTAATTTTTTGTAACTTAGCTTTTTTTATTTTTTGTACTTTAGTTAGTTTATGTAATTGTATTTAATTGTAGTTATTTGTAGGTAGTTTATTTAGTTAATTTAATGATAGTGTAGTATTAGGTTTAATTGTAACTTAGGTTAGGATTTATTTTACAGGTAATTTTGTATTTCTTTTAGCTAGGTAGTTATTAAATAGTTAATAACTATTTAATAACTATTCTAACTAGCTAAAATAAATACAAAGTTACCTGTAAAATAAATATAAATCCTAAGATAGCTATAATATAATTATTAATTATATTGTAGCTATCTTAGGGTTTATTTTACAGGTAAGTATTTATTTTTAAATAGGAATAATTTATTAAAGTATAGTGTAGTGTTAGGTGTAATTGTAACTTAGGTTAGGATTTATTTCACAGGTACATTTCTCTTTATTTTAGCTAGGTAAGCTATTAAATAGTTAATAACTATTTAATAGTTATTGTACATGGTTAAAATAAATTGAAAGTTACCTGTCAAATAAATATAAATCCTAAGATAGCTAGAATATAATTCTTATTTATATTGTAGCTATATTAGGGTTTATTTTAAAGGTAAGTATTTAGTTTTAAATAGGATTCATTTAGTTAATAAGAGTTAATTTATTTAGATTTATTTAATTAATATTTAAGTTAGGGGGGCGTTAGGGTTAGGTTTAGGGGTTAATAATTTTATTACAGTGGCGGCGGCGTAGTGGGGGGCAGGATAGGGGTTAATAAATTTATTATAGGTGGCGACGGTGTAGGGGGGGCAGATTAGGGGTTAATAAATTTATTATAGGTGGCGACGGTGTAGGGGGGGCAGAATAGGGGTTAATAGGTTTAATATAGGTTGCGGCGGGTTCATGGAGCGGCGATTTAGGGGTTAAACTATTTATTTAGTTGCGGAGAGGTGCGGGATCAGCAGGATAGGGGTTAATAATTTTATAATAGAGGGCGACGGTGTAGGGGGGGCAGGATAGGGGTTACTAGGTATACTGTAGGTGGCAGCGGTGTCCGGGAGCGGCGGTTTAGGGGTTAATACATTTATAAGAGTTGCGGCAGGGTCTAGGAGCGGCGGTTTAGGGGTTAATACATTTATAAGAGTTGCGGCAGGGTCTAGGAGCGGCGGTTTAGGGGTTAATACATTTATAAGAGTTGCGGCAGGGTCTAGGAGCGGCGGTTTAGGGGTTAGTAACTTTATTTAGTTGCGGGGGGCTCCGGGGGCGCCGGTATAGGGGGTAGAACAGTGCAGTTTAGTGTGAGTGCTTAGTGACAGGCTAGCAATAAAGCTGGGAAAAAGCCGAAGGGCAGCGAGATCGGATGAGTGATAACTGTCACAGTCCGTCGCTCTTCGCCCCGCGGCTTTTTGACAGCTTTATTTGATAACTTAGGCGAACATATTTAAGGTCCGCGGCGGCGAAGGTAGGCGAGCTTAGGCGGACGTATTGGGCCGGCGAAGCCAGAAAAGTAGACGGCTTGATAACTACCCCCCTTTAACATTAAAGGGACACTTAACCCAATTTTTTCTTTCATGATTCAGATAGAGCATGCACTTTTAAGAAAGTTTCTAATTTACTCCTATTATCAATTTTTCTTCGTTCTCTTGCTTTTTTTATTTGAAAAAAAAGCTAAGGAGCCAGACATTTTTTGGTTCAGAACCACAGACAGCACTTGTTTATTGTTGCTGTCCAATCAGCAAGGACAACTCAGGTTGTGAACCAAAAATGGGCCGGTTTCTAAACTTACATTCTTGCTTTTCAAATAAAGATAGTAAGAGAATAAAGAAAAATTGCTAATAGGAGTAAATTAGAAAGTTGCTTAAAATTGCATGCTCTATCTGAATCATGAAAGAAAAAATTTGGGTTCAGTGTCCCTTTAAGATACATACGTATCTATGTGTACATATGTATTTATAGATTTATATGTATATATGTATTTACAAGTTAAGTCAGAGGGTGCAGGTTCCACTTAAATGTGTAAAGTCTCGTGCAACAGTCTATCAAAGTCTCCAACAGTCTATGAGTATTTTAAAGATGGATGATTCCCTTTAACAGTAGACCCCGTAATAATGGCATGAGTATCTGGCGGTGCTGGGAGTAAAACAGGCTGGGTATTAAGGATCAGCGTTTTCACCCTGGGATATATTCCCTCACGCAATCAATGCGGACTAGGTGACTGACTCCCTTCGTCACATGCTATGATCCTAAAATCCCATATTATTGGTACATAACACAATTCTTGTACCTGTATTTCAGCAGTCTTACTTCGGATTCAAACAGCTCAGTGTCGCTTCCGTCTTCGTCTGTCTGCGTCTCCGCTTCAGCAAACCGCCACTGTTACTCTGCCTGGAAGGGGGATATGACGTTAGACGTCCGACATCCAATCCCGAGGTACTTTCGACAACCAATGGAGGAGCGTGTAATGCCGGTCACAATAAGCAAGGAAAACAAAGTGACAATCTAAATGTCCTTGAGGAGCGCAGCACAATGGCTAGCCGTTGTGCTGCGCTCCTCAAGGACATTTGGATTGAAGGCTTGTAATTATTTTTAATGGAATCAAATAAATGTTAATTTTTATATAACAGAAAATATTTGGAGCGTGTCACTTTGTTTTCCTTGCTTATATGTATTTACAGACATATATCCACATATAAACACATTAATACATATAAAAAAAAGAAGTGCATTGGAGCCCTTTGCAGTTAAGTAGCTGAAAACATGAAAAATCATATTTATGCAATATTCATTGTTAATAAAGGTTTTAACTATGTATTTATGGTAAATATTTAAAATTCCAATGTTCTGCACATAGCAGAATATGTTCTAAGAATTTTTAAATAGATATTCCTACATATATCTGTATATATCTATACTTATATATAATCATGTATATATATATATATATATATATATATATATATATATATACATACAGGTGGCCCTCAGTTTACAACGGTTCAATTTGCACCGTTTCAGAATAGCAACCTTTTTTTCAGGTCATGTGACTACTATTGAAAAGCATTGAGAAGCAGTGCATTGATTAAAATAGCCAGTAGGTGGAACTGTCCGCTTGTGTTGCAGCAAAGATACGCAAGCCAAGCAAGCTGAAAATAATTTGTGTAACTAGACCTGAGCTATCTAGCAGTTTTCAAAGGAACAAGATCTTCCTGTCTATAAATCAGTCCAGATTGAAATGCATAGAAAGAACTGTTTGCAGAAAAATGCAAGTAAAGTCTGTGTTATGTGATTATTTTATTAAATTTATAATGCTGTTTAGCAAATGTTTTTGTTCATTTAACTTAGTTTAATTATATATTCTGTGTTGTGTGGATATTTTATTAGGTTTAAAATGCTGTTTAGCATTTAAAGTCTTCATTTCAAAGCTTTAAAAATAATGTTTAGGTGTTACTTATGACAATTTTGAGAGGGGCCTGGAACCTAACTCCCTCACTTCCCATTGACTTACATTATAAACTGGGTTTCAATTTACAACTGTTTCGATTTACAACCATTCCTTCTGGAACCTAACCCGGCGTAAACTGAGGGCTACATATATATATATATATATATACAGTATATATGTGTATAGATATATATTGTACTAAAAAACATCAGATATACGTAGAAATATTTATTTATGAATAAATAGAACATATTCTCTTATGTGAAGAAC
This sequence comes from Bombina bombina, assembly GCF_027579735.1. NCBI lineage: Eukaryota > Metazoa > Chordata > Amphibia > Anura > Bombinatoridae > Bombina > Bombina bombina. The sequence goes on from NC_069501.1 coordinate 1,223,063,494, forward strand.
ATTTGAATGTGAAATATTCATATTTTCATATTGGGTTATCGCACATGAGAATATACGATCAGGTTTGCGCGCGAGTAAGGTGTTTTCCACTTTTTTTCTCCATTGACTTCTATAAGGGAATACGTGACCTCGCACGCAATATGCTAACTGGCTTTTTGTGCTCGTCGATTTAGTGTAAGAGGGAAGACAGTTTACTTTGAACTCATAATTGAGCGCAAAAGGCTTAATTTTAGCGCAATAAACGCTTGAGGTGGAATGTTAATTAGCGCTCCACTTTTTATCTGGCCCTATATGAATTAGATATGGAACAGACAACTGATTGGTATAGCAATATCGCCTAACCTAACTCCCCTAGATTCCAATTTGAGCCATGATCTGGTTCCACAGAATTATACTGATGTCTATGATGCAAATATGCAAATAAATCACCTCTAGGTATGTCAAAATCTGATCTTAATTTGTCAAAAGATTTAATTGAGTTAATCTCTTTGCACATAACTTGATTTACATATTTAAATCCTGTTTCCGGCCAATCTGGCATGGACCACGAGTAAATTCAGGATTACCCAAAATTGGAAGATACTTGGACATTAATCTGTATATATAGCCAAACTTTTATTTAAAAAAACACATACGATTGAATTAACTGGCAGTTTCTTATGTTGGGTAATGCCAAATTGATTTTTAAAGAAAATAGAGATACCAGTTTTGTTTAATTTAGGGCTACATAATCCTTATCCATAAACCAATCCATGGCAAATCTCACTGTGGAAAGACCAATTATAAACTTTAATATTTAGAAAGGATAAACCACCATGTTTTATTTCATTTTATGATTTAGATTTAAAAATAGAAATACAGGTTTTTTTTTACCACACCATATAAAATTAGTACGTACTTTATAGTTATACCACGGTTATGGATAAAAAGTGGCAAATTCTTTAATTTAAAAAGCAGTTGCAGGAAGATTAATGTTTTTATTAACATAACTCGAACAGAAAGGGAAATAGGCAGAGCAATCAATTTTTGGAGTTCTGAATGACATTTAACAAAGTATTTAGTAACATTTAACTCATACCATTGATTAGGGTTTTTGGAGAAAGAGATACCCAAATATTTCATCTGTTCTGCTACCATGAAAGAATGATTCTGGGAACTCTATGCTAATTTATTAATTCAGAGATTCTCGGACTTCTCTAGATTAATTTTATAACCAGAGGCTGTACTATTTTACTCAATAATCTGTAAAAATTGGGGTATACTAAGCCTTGTATTACTTAAAGGGACACTGTACCCAAAAAAAATATTTCGTGATTCAGATTGAGCATGAAATTTTAAGCAACTTTCTAATTTACTCCTATTATAAAATTTTCTTCTTTCTCTTGGTATCTTTATTTGAAATGCAAGAATGTAAGTTTAGATGCCGGCCCATTTTTGGTGAACAACCTGGGTTGTTCTTGCTGATTGGTGGATAAATTCATCCACCAATAAAAAAAGTGCTGTCCAGAGTACTGAAACAAAAAAAAAAAGCTTAGATGCCTTCTTTTTCAAATAAAGATACCAAGAGAACGAATAAAAATTGATAATAGGAGTAAATTAGAAAGTTGCTTAAAATTGCATGCTCTATCTGAATCACGAAATAAAAAAATTGTGTTCAGTGTCCCTTTAAGAATAACAATAGCTTATCTACATAAAGTGATCATACTAAATTCTTACCACCAAAAAGAATCTCTTTCATTTCCTGTCTTAGTAACACAGCTAATAGCTCTATGGCCAAGTTGAAGGGGTAAAATAGGACATCCTTGTCTTGTCCCTCTGGCTGAAGATATTTTTTTTATTATCATACCATTAATTAAAATCGAAGATTCATTTTTATAAAGTGTACGTATTAAAGGGAAATGAAACTCACATTTTTTTCTTTCATGTTTTAGAAAGAGCATGTAATTTTAAACAACTTTACAATTTAGTCCTATTATCTAATTTGCTTCATTCTCTTGATATCCTTTGTTGAAAAGCATATCTAAATAGGCTCAGAAGCTGTTTATTGGTGGCTGCACAAAGATGCCATGTGTGATTGGTTCACCTATGTGTATTGCTATTTCTTCAACAAAGGATACCTAAAGAATGACCCAAATTATATAATAGAAGTAAATTGGAATGTTGTTTAAAATTGTATTCTCTATCTTAATCATGAAAGAAAAAATTTGGGTTTCATGTCCCTTTAAGTTATTGAAGTGTCCACTCAACCTAAAATTGTCTAGGGCTGAGAATAAGTAATCCCAAACTATAGAATCGAACGTCTTCTCTGCTTTGACTGTTAAAAGAGCCAGGTCTACTGAGATTTGTTAGCAAAGTCTAAGACGACCAGAAATGTATGTATGTTTCTAATCAGATATCTACCCATCAAGAAACCAGTTTGAGCTGAATGAATTAGGGGATTCAAATGTTTTTTTTTAATGTCTCAGCAATAATAGAAGTTAATAGATTATAATTACTGTTTAGTAAGGAGATTCTGCTAATATCTTCAGTATCATCTCTGAACATTTTTGACTGCCTCAATAGCATTATTATTTTGTCTATTTTTAGTTATTTTGGATACATATTTAGCTGATTTTCCATAATGTCCTCTATATAAAGCCGTATCCCTCAAATCCTCCTGATATCATTTTTGATTCAGAAACAGATCCCTTTCTAGTCTCGCTGAGATATATTTAATCCAATTTTTTTCATTTGGGTTAAGAATATAAGTTCTATTTTCACATGATTTGATAGCTGAACCTCCCTACATTTACTTAGGTAATTTCTCCTCTCAACACAGGTTTAGCCACCTCCCAAAAAATTAAATACATTTACATTACTCATTCTATTTACCTATTACCCCTATTACCCAAGTTTTAAAATGGACATTGTGTAGAAACTAATATGAGGGGAAAAAATATTTGTAATATCAGTTGTAATTCTAGAGAAATAATTACATGATTCAATATAACTATTTCTTGAATGTCTACTTTGATTTACAAACCAAACATATTGGACCAGATAAGTGGAGCTGTATTTAACGCCCCCACTCGAGCGATAACTCCACTGGAAGTAAGCTTTTTGCATGTCGGGTAGCACTCGTATAACAAGTTGAAAGTAAACTGTTTTCGCTTGTGCTCTAATCCAATGCGCATAAAAAGCCAAACTTAGAATATCACACGCGCAATAACGTATCCCCCCCATAGAAGTAAATGGTGAAAAAAACACCCTACTTGCGCTCAAACCAATCGCATTTTCTCAAGTTCGCTTACATGACATAAAAATATGAATATTTCACATTCCAAAGTCTATTAATTCTTAAACACATATGTTGTTATATAAATTTTTGTTAAATGAAAACGCAACACCTCTCTTTGGGCAAGGAGTGGCTATAACCTCCCCAACCTATCTAGGGCCAGATTACAAGTGGACCTCTATCGTTATATCGCAGTGTTCTTTACGCTCACATCCATATTACTAGTGGCCCACTATTAAATTTTTTTTACGATCCCCATATTTTCAATGGGTAGCGTAGAGTGGTAACATGCACTTGTATTACAAGTTGTAATCGCATTTACTGCTTAAACTTTTTACGCAACCTGAAAGAGTTTATCCAGATGAAACTTTACTATGAACCCCTAAACCGCCACATCGTAAACTACCTCTTTACCCTATTAACCCCTAAACCACCACAACCCCCACCACAAAGTAAGCTTCTACACTGTTAACCCCTAAACTGCCAGCTCCCACATCACAAACTAAACCTCTACACTAACCCCTAAACCGACAGCCTCCACATGGCAAACGACCTATGTACACTATTAACCCCTAAACTGCCACACCCCACATAACAAACTACACCTCTACACGATTAACCCCTAAACCGCCAGCCCCCCAATGCAAAATAACTAACATCTAACCCCCCTAACCTAACACCCCCTAAGTTAACCTAAAATAGACTAACCTTTACCAAAAATCAATTACCTAATTACCTTTAAAAAAAATTAAAACTTACCATAGAAAGTAAAAAAAAAACAACTAATCATACCTTTTAAAATAAAAAAACCTATCATAACTATTAAAAAAAAAAAAAAAAAAAACATTGAAATCTCACCCTGTGTTGGGAGTTTGATTCTATGGGGCCGAATTATCAAACTCCGAACGGAGCTTGATGCCCGTTTCTGCGCGAGCCTTAAACAGCAGTTATGAAGCAGCGGTCTAAAGACCACTGCTCCATAACTGATCCACTGCCTCTGAGGCTGTGATCTTCAATCCACCCGATCCTATATGATAGGGCTGATTGACACCCCTTGCTAGCGCCGATTGGCCACAATTCTGCAGGGGGCGGCATTGCACAAGCAGTTTACCAGAACTGCTTGAGCAATGATAAAGACATTTATCGATGTGCGGCGGACATGATGCGCTACATCGTATCATGTCCACTCGCACTTTGGTAAATTGGCCCCCATGTATTTTGGAGCTACTAATACTCCCTGACTGTGTGCCTTGCACTATTTGTAGTGTGCTCTAGTTTGTGAATATTATACATGCAATCTTCAATAATTAAAAAATTATGTATAAGTTGATTGGTCTCTACCCTGGGAGATAATGTTGTAGACTAAGATCTTTATCTTGCATAAGCCAAGCATCTGAACCGTTCATTTGATATCTTTTTTTTTTTTTAATTTACTTATTTATTTGAGTTATTTTTTTTTATTTCAGATATGACAGCATCAGGACAGGAAGTGACATTGGCAAGATTGAAGCAACCATGTCATGCATTTAGATAATTCATAACTGTTGTTTTAACTATTTGCTGTATTTTCAAGCATTTTCCTTTTCTTGCAAGATCCTAGTTGGCATTCAAATTGGGCTGGATTAAACACAGAGTGCATCTTTGTGCTTCTGCAAACGTGAGCAGAACTGAGCACGAGATTACAGGATGAAAGTTATTTCTTGTCAACTTCACGATCGAATTGGTGCACACACAGTAAAATCGCAAATGCGGACCCATGGAGTTCAATAGAGCCTCGTTTTCATGTGGACAGTCACACAACTACAGCTAATGTGATTCCCAATCGCAACAATACATAAATATATATGTATATGAATGTATACATATAATATGTGTATGTATGTATATTCATACATATATACACATAACAATGCATAATTATATATGTAAACATAATTATATATGTAAACATTCATATACATATATATTTTAAGAGATAGAAATATTAATTAATGTTTCTCAATGGATCCCTATGTAAAAGCACTTTCAGGGTGTCATAAATTTGACCCCTTATAACTTTTTACTGCAATAAAATGTATTTATATTTTTTATCAGACAGTGTTAATATGACTGTTACTGTACTGCAATTTTTTTTTCATGTTTTGTGCAACTTTTTAGGTTCACGCTTCAGAATCGGTGTTAACCAAAACGCAAACTGCGATCCCGATGGCTTGATCACATTTACTCACAACTTGTAATATGAATAAAATTATGGGTGCTCCCGTTAAGTAACATGAGTGCACGGAAGCGTGCGCTCGACTTGTAATCTAGCTCATTGTGTTTATTCTGTCTGCACTAGAAACCAGATAATAACATAACATCTTCACAAACACGTTAGTCAGGACAATAAGTCCAACACACTCCACAACCTCTCATTTGTTTATCATTTTATACAGCAGAAAACTTGTTTTATTTCTGATATTACAACTCAGTTCCATCCAACCTCCGCAAGCAATGCTGTTTTTCAGAACATGACCTAGACAAGATGTTCATTATTCAAAGGCACATCAGACAGCTTCCAAATAGCTGTCACATTTACTACTTTCTGTGCCATAACAGTGACTAAACAAATATACAAACAAATGCACAAATTAATTTTAAAGACAATGAATATGCACTAATGAAATCTGTTAGTATAGGGTTGTTTCCTTTTAATTAGCTTTAAAAGGTAAAAACTGGGGAGCTGCGCTAATCAAAAGTCTTCTTCACATAGACCAGAGCCGGGCTAATAGGAGGCTTAGCGAGGTGGACTGAAGAACCTGCATTAAAGAAAAAGGTCTTATCGAGAAGGCACTGGGACCCACCACACTAAGCTTCCTATTTGCATAGTCCTGGGCTTTGTGAAGAAGGTGCAAGATTGCAAAAAAGGAACATTTACATTGTTTTAAGGAAAACAAATGTAAATATTTGCAGGGGTTAGCAATGTAGGTTAGATAGCAATAGTGTAAGATCATCTGTTCACATCTCTTAAGTGAACATTTATAAGGGAGGCACAATGAATTATACAAAAATAATACTCACCACACTGCTGTTTACTAACTAACAAACTGCCTGTTGACATCTGCTAAGGAATCCTGAGTTAACCAACTCTCTCTCTTCTGCTTTCAGGTATGTGAATTGGATCCCTGCATTCAAATCCTGCCAATTTACCCATTTTTGGGTCATCTGTATTGCAAGCCTCTCTTTTGGTGAGTGAATTTGATCTCTGCATTCAAATCCTGCCAATTTCCCTGTTGTTGTGTCATCTGTCTTGCAAGCCTCTCTTTTGGTATGTGAATTGGAACCCTGCATTCAAATCCTGCCAATTTCCCTGTTTTGTGTCATCTGTATTGCATGCCTCTCTTTTGGTATGCGAATTGGATCCCTGCATTCAAATCCTGCCAATTTCCCTGTTTTTGTGTCATCTGTATTGCAAGCCTCTCTTTTGATATGCAAATTGGATCCCTGCATTCAAATCCTGCCAATTTCCCTCTTTTTGTGGCATCTGTATTGCAAGCCTCTCTTTTGGTATGTGAATTGGATCCCTGCATTCAAATCCTGCCAATTTTCCTGTTTTTGTGTCATCTGTATTGCAAGCCTCTCTTTTGGTATGTGAATTGGATCCCTGCATTCAAATCCTGCCAATTTTCCTGTTTTTGTGTCATCTGTATTGCAAGTCTCTCTTTTGGTATGTGAATTGGATCCCTGCATTCAAATCCTGCCAATTTCCCTGTTTTTGTGGCATCTGTATTGCAAGCCTCTCTTTTGGTATGTGAATTGGAACCCTGCATTCAAATCCTGCCAATTTCCCTGTTTTGTGTCATCTGTATTGCATGCCTCTCTTTTGGTATGCGAATTGGATCCCTGCATTCAAATCCTGCCAATTTCCCTGTTTTTGTGTCATCTGTATTGCAAGCCTCTCTTTTGATATGCACATTGGATCCCTGCATTCAAATCCTGCCAATTTCCCTCTTTTTGTGGCATCTGTATTGCAAGCCTCTCTTTTGGTATGTGAATTGGATCCCTGCATTCAAATCCTGCCAATTTTCCTGTTTTTGTGTCATCTGTATTGCAAGCCTCTCTTTTGGTATGTGAATTGGATCCCTGCCTTCAAATCCTGCCAATTTTCCTGTTTTTGTGTCATCTGTATTGCAAGCCTCTCTTTTGGTATGTGAATTGGATCCCTGCATTCAAATCCTGCCAATTTCCCTGTTTTTGTGGCATCTGTATTGCAAGCCTCTCTTTTGGAATGTGAATTGGATCCCTGCATTCAAATCCTGCCAATTTCCCTGTTTTTGTGACATCTGTATTGCAAGCCTCTCTTTTGGTATGTGAATTGGATCCCTGCATTCAAATCCTGCCAATTTCCCTGTTTTTGTGTCATCTGTATTGCAAGCCTCTCTTTTTGCATTTGTCGGTATACTTAATTATGTATTTACACTGCTGATATATTGCCTTTATCTATGTGATGCTCAAACCTTGCAAATACTTGTTTTAATTCCTAAATTTATAATTTCACTAATGGTTTAACCACAGCCTCCCCCAAATTATATTGTCTGTTATTTTTAACTTATCTAACCCTGAATCAAATATTCCCAATTGGCCTTTGAATGTCTTTGATCAGGCCATTACCTAATTTATTGCATTCAGCTGAATTCTCTGGCCTATAAATTTAACACTGCTATGGGGAAAGCAATGCAGGGGTTAGCAATGTAGATTAGATAGCAATAGTGTAAGATCATCTGTTCACATCTCTTAAGTGAACATTTAAAAGTGAGGCACAACGAATTATACAAGAGTTAAGTAAACATTTATAAGTGAGGCACAACGAATTATACAAGAGATAAGTGAACATTTATAAGTGAGGCACAACGAATTATACAAGAATTAGGTGAACATTTATAAGTGAGGCACAACGAATTATACAAAAATTAAATGAACATTTATAAGTGAGGCTCAACGAATTATACAATAATTAAGTGAACATTTATAAGTGAGGCACAACGAATTATACAAGAGTTAAGTGAACATTTATAAGTGAGGCACAACGAATTATACAAGAATTGAACAAGGATTGGACAAGGGATAAGGCAAGTTCTGTTTTTATACTGCGTTTTAAACACTGACTATTTTGTAAAAAATGCACAATATCATAATATCCCTTTTTGCCACCTTTTGTCTGTTTAACAAACTACTTACTCAATTACTCCTTACCCCTCACCACCTGCACTTCTCATTAGCCCCTCTCTCTTAACCTCACCTTACTTTTGTATTCATGAACTCCACACATTACTAAAGACTCTCTCTCCCCCTTGCAACTCATCACATAAACAGTCTCACTACTGCAAATCCGCATCTCATCTCATGTCACTCTCCCTCTTGCTCATACTAGCTGCTGGCAGATCAAATATAATTTAAAAACAATACGAACAATATCATAGCAAATATATATACAGATATGGAACTGAACGTCTACAATCAACGCTATATTACTTTTACATGTTTTTTTAGAACCAAAGAATCAAATATTTGTGGGGAAAAGCTATAAGAATAGAGAAAAATCTAATTCTTTATTTAACCCCTGCGGTTGCATGGCACCTAACTTATGTATCCAAAATGCCTCCTTCTTTTTTAATAACAACTCCCTATCCCCTCCCCACCTAGGCAGGGGTACTGCATCAATTACCTGTAAACGTATTTGGCTAAAATTATGTCCAAATTGTAAAAATTGGCTAGAGACAGGGGCCTCCCAGTTGTTACACCTAATGTTACTTTTATGTTGAACAATTCTTTCACGGACCTTACGGGTGGTCTCCCCGATATAAACCCTCCCACACGGACATTTGATAAGGTACCCTGCAAGCTTATTATTGCAAGTGGATGTACAAGAATTTGGCCTTTATCATCGAATTAAAATTACCACATCCTAAACATGGATAACAGCCTTGTCTCTCTTCCCCTTTTAATACACCTTGTCTTAACATTCTTTCACTGCCCAGATCAGTATGGACTAGTACGTAAGGTTCCTCCTTCTTCTAAAGACCGGCATTGGGGGTAAACTGAATTCAGCCACTCCTGGGTGGCAATTCTGAAGGATTGGCCAGTGTTTCCTAACAGTCTTCATTATTTCATCGTCATTATGGTTATTATAATCCACCACCATTATCAAACGTTTGTTTTCTTTTTTTGATGATGAACATAATGGAGCCTGTACTCGTGCAAGTTCTCCCTGTATAAGGTTAGTGGGGTATCCCCTAGCTTCAAACTTTTTAGCCATATCCCTGTATCTTTTATTATGTCTTTCCTCATCTGATACAATACGTTGGACTCTCAAAAATGGGTGTATAAATCAGTACATATTATCGCATCTTTAAAATATACAGTGGTGTCCATAAAATATTTTTAAAGATGCGAGAATATGTACTGATTTATACACCAAACCCACAGAAAGGAACAGTATGCTACATTACCAAAGTTATCAGAGAAACACAATCAAATCACTCCCCAGAAGTCAATTTTTGAGAGTCCAACGTATTGTATCAGATGAGGAAAGACGTAATAAAAGATACAGGGATATGGCTAAAAAGTTTGAAGCTAGGGGATACCCCACTAACCTTATACAGGGAGAACTTGCACGAGTACAGGCTCCATTATGTTCATCATCAAAAAAAGAAAACAAACGTTTGATAATGGTGGTGGATTATAATAACCATAATGATGATGAAATAATGAAGACTGTTAGGAAACACTGGCCAATCCTTCAGAATTGCCACCCAGGAGTGGCTGAATTCAGTTTACCCACAATGCCGGCCTTTAGAAGAAGGTGGAACCTTAAAGACGTACTAGTCCATACTGATCTGGGCAGTGAAAGAATATTAAGACAAGGTGTATTACAAGGGGAAGAGAGACAAGGCTGTTATCCATGTTTAGGATGTGGTAATTGTAATTCAATGATAAAAGGCCAAATTCTTGTACATCCACTTACTGGAAAAAAATTCTATATAAGAGGGTACTACAAATGCAATACTAAGTTTGCAGTGTACCTTATCAAATGTCCGTGTGGGAGGGTTTATATCGGGGAGACCACCCGTAAGGTCCGTGAAAGAATTGTTCAACATAAAAGTAACATTAGGTGTAACAACTGGGAGGCCCCTGTCTCTAGCCACTTTTTACAATTTGGACATAATTTTAGCCAAATACGTTTACAGGTAATTGATGCAGTACCCCTGCCTAGGCGGGGAGAGGATAGGGAGTTGTTATTAAAAAAGAAGGAGGCATTTTGGATACATAAGTTAGGTGCCATGCAACCGCAGGGGTTAAATAAAGAATTTGATTTTTCTCTATTCTTATAGCTTTTCCCCACAAATATTTGATTCTTTGGTGCTAAAAAAACATGTAAAAGTAATATAGCGTTGATTGTAGACGTTCAGTTCCATATCTGTAAATATATATATTTGCTATGATATTGTTCATATTGTTTTTAAATTATGTTTGATCTGCATTATGTACTTTAAATGTAACAAAGGTGATGGTTTGTATGTCCTTTCATTTTGTTACCACTAGGTGGTGTTGTATTGAGGTGTTAATTAAACACCTGAGCGTAGGTGGGCCTATAAGAGAACACACTTGTAAATTTGTAGCTATGTATAATTAAGGGTTTTGTACCTGAAACGTCACAATTTTTGTAATCCTGGTATGACAAAATAAAGACTTTTTATCTGTTGGAAGGTGCTGCGGTCTGTGATATTATTACCACTCATAAAGATGGTCACTCCCTTGATCTGATTTTCAGCTATCGATGCACTATCTCAAACTTCACAAGCTCACCTTTTTCTCTTTCTGACCACCACCTCCTTGCTTGTAACATCACCTCCCTCCCTACAACTCTCGTCCTTCTACCCCTCAGACTAAACTTCACAGAAGTATCAAGTCACTAGATCAGCAACAGCTCGCTAGCTCTCTTAACCCTCTTCTCTCGTCCATCCCCTCTGTTTCCTGTCCTGATGAAGCTATCTGCCACTATAACTCCACCCTTACATTGGTCCTTGATAATCGGGCCCCACCTACCATAGCTCGGAAGACATACATCCATCCTCAGCCCTGGCATATTCTTCTTACACGTTACCTACGTAGATGTTCTTGTACTGCTGAGTGACACTGGAGGAAATCTCGGAGTTCTGCTGACTTTCTTCTCTATAAATTCATCTTGAACTCTTACTACTCTGCCCTTACTCTATATAAGCAACATTACTTCTCCACTCTTATCTCTACTCTTTCTTCAAGTCTAAAACGTCTGTTCTCCACATTCAATACTCTTTTCCGCCCACCCCCAACTCCCACCACAACTTTTCTCTCAGCTCAAGATTTTGCCAGTTACTTCAAAAACAAAATCGACTCCATCAGAAATGAAATCAACTCTCAACATACTACCGGTCTCCACCCCCTCAAAAGCTCACAATCATCCAAAACCCACATAGACATAAATTTAGCTCTTTTGCTCCTGTTACAGAGGAAGAAGTTTCTGCCCTTATACTATCCTCTCACCTCACTACCTGTCCCCTCGACCCCATCCCCTCACACCTACTCCCCTCCCTCTCTTCTACCCTTATCCCTATACTCACACACATCTTCAACCTCTCCCTCAGCACTGGTATAGTTCCCACATGTTTTAAACATGCATTAGTCACACCAATCCTCAAAAAACCTTCTCTCGATCCAACCTCCCCATCCAACTACCGCCCTATTTCCCTACTTCCTCTTGCCTCAAAGCTTCTTGAAAAGCTAGTATATGCATGTCTATCGCATTTCCTTAAATTAAACTCCCTCCTTGATCCACTGCAATCTGGATTTCTCCCCCTTCACTCAACAGAGACAGCAATTGTTAAGGTTACCAACGACCTACTTAAAGCAAAATCCACTTCTCTCTCTTTATCCTCCTTGATCTGTCTGCAGCCTTTGATACTGTCGACCACCCTCTTTTGCTCCATACCTTCCAATTCTTTAGCATCTGTGACATGGCTCTATCTTGGTTCTCTTCCTATCTGTCTAACTGTACCTTTAGTGTTACCTTCTCTGGGGAATCCTCTGCCCCGTTACTTCTTTCTGTTGGGGTACCGCAAGGCTGTGTCCTCAGTCCCCTTCTCTTCTCAATCTACACGTCCTCATTCGGCTCCTTAATAAAGTCCCACGGGTTTCACTATCATCTGTATGCCGACGATACCCAAATCTACCTCTCTGCACCAGAACTATCTCCTTCCTTGCTAATCCGTGTCACTAACTGTCTCTCTCATATCTCATCTTGGATGTCCTCTCACTGCCTCAAGCTAAATCTCTCCAAAACTGAGCTCCTTATTTTCCCCCCTTCTTCCAAAATCTCCACACCCCATGTCTCTATAACTGTTGATAACTCCATCATTACCCCAAACTCACATGCCCGATGTCTTGGGGTCACATGACTCAGATCTTTCACTCCTTACATTCAGCCCTTGGCGAAAGCCTGCCACTTCCACCTTAAAAACATCACTGAAATCATACATTTCCTTACACAAGACACAACTAAGATTTTAATCCACTGTCTTATCCTTTCTCGCCTTGACTACTGCAACTCCATCCTCTCTGGTCTTCCTAGCTGCCGCCTAGCTCCTTTATAATCCATAATGAATGCCTCTGCCAGGCTCATCTTCCTTACACCTCGCTCTTCATCTGCCACACCTCTCTGCCAATCCCTTCACTGGCTTCCTCTTGCCTCTAGGATTAAACAAAAAAATTCTCACTCTGACTTATAAAGACCTCAATTGCATTGCTCCCCCCTACATCTCAGACCTTGTCTCCAGATACTCTTCCTCCTGACCCCTTCGCTCTGCTCATGATCTCCTCCTCTCCTCCTCTCTTGTTACCTCCTCACATTCCCATTTACAAGATTTCTCCAGACTGGCTCCCATCTTATGGAACTCTCTGCCTCGCTCCACAAGACTCTCCCCTAGTTTTAAAAGCTTCAAGTGCACCCTGAAGACTCTACTATTCAGGGACGCATACAACCTACATTAACTTTCCTATCTCCACTGCTATCCCCTTAAACCCCATAGCATGTAAGCCTATGAGCCCAGCTGTTTGTAGTCCACCTTCATAAGAGTTGACTACAACTCTCGGCAGGACCCTCTACCCATTTGATCCCTGTAATTGTTTTTATATACCACCTATGTTCATAGCGCTGCAGAACCTGTTAGCGCTCTATAAATACCTGATAATAATAAAATAATAAAAAAATAAAATATTACTGAATATTCAGTATAGTTTCATCTTAAGCTAAATAAATACCGAATAGGGAAGCAAACAAACATTATGAACATTTTACAGAAAATTTGTTATGAATGATTCATCCGAAGAGAATTATTTGCTGCAGAAAAAGTCTATGTAAAATATACATAATACATCTCACCAGACCATAGAGTTTTAAAGAATCAGGCTGTAAGTGGCAGCTCCATTTTTACAGGAAGGCCATGTCCAAATCCATTTCCAATATGGAGCCATCAATTATTTTCATGCACAGTTGCACTGTGTTACTTCTTTCTTGATGTGTTCATTTTTGTTAAGGATTAAGGAACAGAATGAAGTGTGCAGATAAACTCAGAAACTAATTACCACTACCTTAAAAAAATTACTGCTTTGTCACTAAGGGGATAAAATAAATGTTGTATGTGCTACTGTCAGGCTGGTTGTTATTGGACATTCAGATATGGACCCAGTGACTGAGAAGTTAAACAAATAACACTGTCCCAAAAGGAGATCTCAACCTTTTACTTTGTGTGTGTTACTAACAGCCAAGGGGGAGGGTAACTTCTTTTTATGTTGTTCTCCTGGAGCTCACTTGCCTCATTTGGCCTCTCACAGTGGACAAATTCCCCCCCCCCCCCAAAGAAGGCCATTCAATTAACCTTAATTTTCAGCCACCATTGTTCTGTCTATCAGTTTACTTACTCACTCTCTGAACACCGTCTCTTGAAATGCAGCATCACTACACTGACTGCACACCCACCAGCTAACCCTTCAAATAGACTCCATAGGAATTTACACACCATAAACACAGAACTACTCTCTCACACTCCAAACCCCTTCTCCCTGAAATCTCCTCCTTTTCCTGTCCAAAAGAATCTCGCTGTATAATTCCACTCTGACCTCTGCTCTTGAGAAAATAGCCCCTCTTTCTATAGCTTGCACAATAGATGCGTCCTGATGAAGCCCCATTTTGAACCATTTTTGAAACACACGTAGGTGTCTCTGTCATGATGCCTGGTCTTTGATCGCCACAATGGATGTAGTAAACGGAAGCTGCTATTGAGAGGATTTGCTTGAGCGGAGTGAAAGGATTTGAAATCGACATATGTAAGCACATAATTGGAACTCACTTTGCTTTGCTTGCCCTTCCTGCTTTACTACATGACATAACAGCTGTGACCTTTTCATAAGGGGTGTCTGGCAGGGTAGGATTTCTGCCTCTGTTGCCTGTATGCATGATATATCTCCAGAAGGTTGGCATTACAATAACTGGACATTGTTTTTTCCTGCAAATTAACAGCTTGGCTTGAACACTTTGCTTTTAGGAGTTCCGTGCTTCTTCACCTGGCTAATATACTATGTGGAAATGCTTTCCTCCTCCATATAATGCATATGCTACTCTGAATTGTTTGCAACTTCATGTGTTTACTGCTTTTTGCACGCTATATGCATATCTAGGGGTCGATTTATCAAGCTCCGTATGGAGCTTGATGACCCTTGTTTCCGGCAAGTCTTCAGTCTCACCGGAAACAGAAGTTATGAAGCAGCGGTCTAAAGACTGCTGCTCCATAACTTGTCCGCCTGCTCTGAGGCTGCGGAAATTAATCCCATTGAATACGATTGGGCTGATTGACACCCCCTGCTAGTGGCAGACTGACCTCACAAGAACTGCTGGTGCAATGATAAATGCTACATTGTATCATTTCCGCTCGCACATTAATAAATATACCCCTAGTATTTGTGCTTCCATAGGCTCATTCTGTTAGTTCCTCAGTGCATATTTCCCAGTTTTATCTGACCAGACATTTTCTGCTACTCAGGGTTTGGTGCACTAAGGTGTTGCATTTGTGGTTTGTATTTGTAACTCTCATTGCTTGGCATAATTTGTATGTTTGTTTTTCACTTTATGATGTGTTGTTATCTGTTATGTTGTGTTTGTTTGTTATGTTGTTTGTTTGGTATGTTTGTGTGTATTTGTTCCTCCTCTCACCTGTGGAGAAATTAGTTAAGCCAAAGAGTACTACATATGACAAATAAATACTAAATTTGTTTTACTAAAAGAGTAGTGAATTCCCTTTCTTTAGTGTGTAGACCTACTTGCCTCCATGATTCTATCTTTTCTTTATAAATTACAATTTGCGTATTAGGGTCTGCACCATTTATTTTCAGTAGATCAATAATATTGTTGATATTGCTGTCCCAATGTTTATTTATGTTTAATCTATAACTTACAATTCTAAGCATCTTATATACACTTTTAATACCACCCTGTGCTACATCTCTCCTCCTATTACCCCTTCTCTCACAGTAGAAACTATGCCTTTTTAATAGATTTTAAAACTAAAATGTACTCCTTCTGACATGAAATAGCCTCCTACTACAAAAACAATATCCACTCCTCACAAATCACTGCAAACATTCATACTCAGCCTACCCAAAAACTCAGCACTTTCACTACTGTTACAGGGAAGGAGGATTCTGCTCTCCTTTCATCTTCCCATCTTACCACTTGTCCCCTTGATCATATCCCTCACAAATCCTACCTTCCCTTTCCCCTAATCTTACACCCATCCTCACACACACATTTTCATCCTCTCCCTAAACTTTGGTACATTTCCATCATCCCTTAAACATGCTCTAATTATACCTATTATTTAAAAAATATCACTCAATCTAGCATCCCCTTGCAACTATCACCCAATCTCTCTTCATCCCCTCGCCTCTAAACGCCTTGAGTGGATTGTTTTTTAAAACCTTATCACACTTTCCCTCATCTAACCATCTCCTTTACCCTTTTTGCAATCTGGCTTTTGCCCCCAACACTCTATTTAATCTGTCATCACCAAGGTGAAAAATGACCTGCTTACTGACAAGTCCATAGGTCACTACTCCTTGTTAATCCTTTTAGAACTCTCTGTTGCCTTTGACTCTGTTGACCATCCTTTGCTGTTACAGACTCTTCAATTCATGGGTATTTCAGGGCACAGCTCTACTGTGGCTCTCTTCCTACCTTTCTCACTGTACCTTAAATGTATCCAATGGCTCTTCCTCCTCGCCTCTACCCCTCTCTATTGAGGTACCTCAAGGGTCAGTTCTAGGTCCCCTTCTTTTATTAGTCTAAACACAATTTATAGTCTCCTTAATTAAGTCCTGTGGGTTTTAGCATCATCTTTATGCTGATAACACCCAAATCTATCTTTCCGCACCAGACGTTTCCTCTTCCCAGCTGACTTGTGTGACCAGCTGCCTATCTAATATCTCATCCTAGATGGCTTCTCTCTACCTAAAGCTGAACCTCTCTAATACTGAACTCTTTCCATTTCCACCCTCTACCAATCTCCCCATTCCCCAAATCTCACTTGCTGTGGACAACTCTGTCATCACCTGACTCATAACTATCATTTGCTCCGCATATTAAGTCCTTAGCTTACTCCTGTCACTTCTAAATTAAAAATATCTATAACATTTATCACTTCCTCATTTAAGACACAACTAAGATTCTTATCCACCCCCTTATAATTTTCTGCCTTGACTACAGCAATTCTGTCTTCTCCGGTCTCCCAAGCTACCACTTTTCCCTACTGCAATTCATCATGAATGTCTCTGCCAGGCTCATTTTCCTTAAAGGGACAGTCAACTCCAGAATTTTTATTGTTTTATAAGATAGAGAATCCCTTTATTACCCATTCCCCAGTTTTGCATAACCCACACTGTTATAATAATACACTATTTACCTCTGTGATTACCTTGTATCTAAGCACCTTCTGACAGTCCCTAATAGCATAAATTTTTATTTATTATCTATTGACTTGCATTTTAGTCAGTGCAGTGTCTGCCACAAGCCACGAGTGTGATCACAATGTTATCTATATGGCTGACATGAACAAGCTCTCCCCGTTGTGAAAAGCAAATAAAAAAGCATGTGAGGCGGCCTTCAAGGGCTTAGAAATTATCATATGATCTTTCCTATGTTTAGCTTTCAACTAAGAATCCCAAGAGAACAAAGCAAAATTGGTGATAAAAGTTGGAAAGTTGTTTAAAATTACATGCCCTATTTGAAACATGAAAAGTTTTTTGGACGTGACTGTCCCTTTAAGCATCTGCTACACCTCTTTGCTTACACCTCCACTGGCTTGCATTAGCCTCGAGTAAAATTAAAAATGTTGACCCTAACATACAAGGCCCACACAACTGCACCCTCCTATATTTCTGTCCTTGTTTGCAAATGCTCCCCAATCTGCCCCCTTCACAGGGTCTCGTTGAGGTGAAACCTTGTGTGCAGTCTAAGGAAGATTTTTTGTAATAGCCATTACATGATCAAACCCACTGCCCCTTCCCTCATCCCTGCTGGTTATAAATAATTTTTTGTAGGGGACAGGTGGCAACCTTAGGCATGGGCCAGGAGAACACACTAAAAAGGTTCAGGTCACACAGTATGCTGGTAATAGCAAGCAGAATACAAAATGCAGAAATCAGCTAGTGTGAGACTACAAGAAAACAAACAGAACAACCAAACATCCAATCATTGTCAAACTGCAAAATGAAGAGCAAAAGGTGCGTTCCCCTAGGAAGCACAATCAGCTCTGCATCCACATTGGACAAGCAAACCCCAGTGAGTACTGTGCATTGTTCTCTGGTAACTGTAACACTTGTTTCATAGCAGTTTCAATGTAATGACAATATATTATTATTATTATTTATTTATAAAGCGCCAACAGATTCGCAGCGCTGTCCATGGGTAATATATGATCTAGCACTACGATGGCACTTTTTTTAGTATTAATAATAATAAAATACATTAAAAAGCAGCTTACATGTGAATATAAATATTGCTGCTTATTGCAATTTAAGGACTTAGTCATTTAAGAGAACGAATAGAAATCCCTCACATAAACTACACTAGGGTTACTAAAAAAAACAAATTCTGCATAAGGGTAAAACTGAGCTTGCTCTCTAGCAAAAAACGTTGTACATTTTTTCTATCCTGATTAGTAAAATTTGTCATCTTTTTCTCATTTTTGGGGAATGTCTGTAAAATATTTTCAGCCTTTTATAACCTTAGAAAGGCCCCTTGCATTAATGAGCCTAAGGGGTCAATTTATTATTGGCCGAATTGGGCCAATGCACACTGTTTCCGCACGAGCCTTTAAGCTCGTTGGAAACAGGAGTTAAGAACTAGTGGTCTTAGACTGCTGCTCCTTAACTCATACGCGACCTCTAAGGCTGCATACAGCAATCCGCGCGATCCTATACGATCAGGCTGATTGACACCACCTGCTAGCGGCCGGTTGGCCGCGAATATGCAGGGGGCAGTATTGCACAAGCAGTTCACTGGAACTGGTTGTGCAATGCTGAATACGGACAGCGTATATGTTTTTCTATATGTTTTTCTCTTGAGTAAAAAAGAGAAAGAATTCAGACCGTGCTGTTATTTGACTTTCTAGCATCAAACGCCCTGCAAAAATCTGCATGTTTGCATGAACTGTCGACGTTGCACTGTTATTTCATGAATAATAAATATGTTTTATGTGAGGACATGGAATGAAAAATGCATATGAATTAATGATTGAATATATATTTAACATTAGTCATAAAGAAAACAATAAAATTCAGAATGTGCTAAAGAGAACACAAAGATCTAATTGTATCTGGCAGAAAAAGAAAACTTCAAATGATAAACTTTAGATGGTTAGGCATGAATAGATTTGCCAGTCTTCTCATTTCTAATCCAATGAATCTTTCATGTAAAGTTTAAGGCTAGATTTTGAGTGGAGCGTTATTTATCGCTCCCACTTACGCGTTAACTCTGCTAGAAGAAAGCGTTTTGCGTTGGTCGGGTAGCGAGCGTATTACAAATTAAAAATAAAACATAACACTAACGTTAAACCAACGTGCGCAAACAGCTAAACTTCAAATATTGCGACCGTGTTAAAGTTTTCCCCAGTTGACTTCAATGGACTGTGAAAAGTGGAAAAAAACTAACACCCTTACTCATGCACAAACCCAAACGTGTTTAACCAAGTGTGCTAACCCTGAGAACAAAGTCCTCCAATGCACACACACACACATATATATATATATATATATATATATATATATATATATATATATATATATATATTGTAACTTTTTATTGCAATATTTTTAAATTATTTATTAGATAGTGCTATTATGAGTGTAACTGTACTCTAAATATCATTTTGATGTTTTTTGTGCAACTATAAAGTTGAGCCTAACAGGTCACCAGACCTCTGAATTTGCACTATCCCGACAAGCGTTACCTTTGATTGCGCTCAAGCCAACACATTTAATTTCTTCTGACACTCGTAAAGAACCACGATAAATTCATTTTTGCCTGCGCACAATACTTAACACACAACCAGACCATTTTTTAATTTTCTCTTTCGTTAGGGACCAGGGCTGTTTTTACATTTCTGCTGTATTTGTGTTTAACTGTAATTTTCCTCTTACTCATTTACTGTACCCACATATAGTATATACCGTTTTTTTTGCCATTAAATGGAATTTTTTAGATACCATCATTTTCATCATATCATATAATTTACTATAGAAAAATTATAAAATATGATGAAAAAATTGAAAAAACACACTTTTTCTAACTTTGACACCCAAAATCTGTTACACATCTAGAACCACCCAAAACACCCATGCTAAATAGATTCTAAATTTTGCCCTGAGTTTAGAAATACCCAATGTTTACATTTTCTTTGCTTTTTTTGCAAGTTATAGGGCAATAAGTACAAGTAGCACTTTGCTATTTCCAAACTTTTTAAAAAAAATTAGCGATAGTTACATTGGAACAATGATATCTTTCAGGAATCCCTAAATAACCCTTCACATGTATATATATATATATATATATTTTTAGTAGACAACCCAAAGTATTTTTCTAGGCCCATTTTGGTATATTTCATGCCACCATTTCAACGCCAAATGCGATAAAAAAAAAAAATCATTAACTTTTTCACAAATTTTAGGTTTCTCACTGAAATTATTTACAAACAGCTTGTGCAATTATGGCACAAATGGTTGTAAATGCTTCTTTGGGATCCGCTTTGTTCAGAAATAGCAGACATATATGGCTTTGGCATTGCTTTTTGGTAATTAGAAGGCCGCTAAATGCTGCTGTGCACCACACTTTTATTATGCGCAGCAGTAAAGGGGTTAATTAGGTAGCTTGTAGAGTTAATTATAGCTTAAGTGTAGAGATCAGCCTCCCACCTGACACATCCCACCCCCTGATCCCTCCCTGACCCCTCTCAAACAGCTCTCTTCCCTCCCCCAGCCCCATATGGTCACCCCCATCTTAAGTACTGGCAAAAAGTATGAAATATGAAAATGTGTTTTTTTTTATTTTCATTTTTTAAAAATATATTTTTTTCTGCAGTGTAGGATCCCCCTTACCCCCTAACCTCTCTGATCCCCCCCAAACAGCTCTCTAACACTCCCGCCTCTACCTATTTGCTGCCATCTTAGGTACTGGCAGCTGTCTGCCAGTACCCAAGTTGCTGCTAATTATGCAAATTTTGTTATAAAAAAATAAAAAAAAACCATTTTTTTCTGAAGTGTAGCTGCCCCCCCCCCCTTATTACCCTCCCCCTCCCCGTCCCAGATCCTTTTCCCACAACGGATCACAAATAGGATTACGCTCTCCCTCATTACCCCTCCTCCCCCCTCGCTCCTTCCCCCTCAATTTCTTTTCTGCAAAGTTCCTGTATAGTGGCATAGTGGTCCAACCTGCTCCCCCCTCATCCAGCGATGGGCTGCCCACCCGTCTCCCTCCTAACCCTCCCACACCAACAATGACTGCCACATCACTGGCCGATGCAGAAAGGGCCACAGAGGGCAACTGACCGGAGGGTATTGCACGATGCCTCAATATCGATGCATTGCTGCAATACCCTTAGAGCAGCTAAAAGTGATTGCAATCGCTTCCAGTGCTCATTTTCACAGACAACGTACCAGATACGTCCATTGTCATTAACTGACAATCTTTGCAGGACGTAACTGGTAGGTCCTCGGTCGTTAAGGGGTTAAACAAATTTCCAATTTGCTTCTGTAATCTAATTTGCTTTCCTTTTGTGATATTCTTGGTTAAAACCCATACCTAGGTAGGCTCAGGAATAGCAGTGTACTACAGGGAGCTAGCAGAAGATTGGTGGCTACACATATATGCCTCCTGTGATTGGCTCTTCAGTTGTGCCCAGCTACCTCTCAGTAATGCATTGTGGCTCCTTCAACAAATGATACCAAGATAATAAAGCAAGTTTGGTAATAGTTGTGAACTGGAAAGTTGTTTAAAATTGTCTTAAATGTCTTACAGAGGAGCTTATGCTATTTATACCCGTTAGCAGAACTCCCAAAATTCTTGGATATTGTGTGTCACTGGTGTGGAACTATGGGCTATACATTTTCTGAACAAGGTCTGGTTTATTGTTAAAGTTTGACAATTTAATAACTAAACAAACCCTGAGCCAATTTATCCAGATTAAAGGGATATTATACACTAGATTTGTATTTGCATAAATGTTTGGTAGATGATCCATTTATATAGCCCATACATTTTTTTATTTTTTTTTTAAAATGAATAGTTTTGCTTATTTTTAAATAACATTGCTCTGATTTTCAGACTCCTAACCAAGCCCCAAAGATTTAGGAGAATACCGACGTATACCTACTCCAGCTTGCTTCTGTTTGTGCAAAGGGTCTTTTCATATTTAAAGGAAGGGGGAAGGGGGAGTGTCTGATATTTCCCACTTGCAGTGGGTGTTCCAGAAACCTTTTAAACAGAGCTAAACTGGAAGCTTCTAAGTAAGTTTTTGAACTGTGTTATACTGGATTTTTATATCAGTATCTGTGCATATTATTCTTTATAGTAGTGTCTATTACATTCAGTTATAGGAAAATTGGTGTATACTGTCCCTTTAAGTGTGGGGTTTTAATTATTGCGTTTATTTATTGCGCCAAGTGGATATTTGTTAAGGCTGTAGAATATGACCTCATGTAGTGAGGAATTTGAAATCATGTAGTGAGCAGACATTAAGAATACAGGCGTTAGAAGTGGATGTGTTTACGCAAAATGTTACATATCTATTTTTTTTTCAATTTTAGTTACAATCATTATTGCAGGTAACAAGAAACAAACTGTTTTTTAAAAGATATCAGAAATTCCAAAAAGTTCATCATATTGCAAGAAATATAAATGTTCTTATAAATGTAGCTACGCATTTAAAGTCATTTGCTATTGCTGAATGTTTCTTGGACCCTCCTCCCACACACATATTCTCTGTACGTCTGGTTCCACTCTGGTTGCCAGTGATAATGTGAGAATAAAAAATGTGAAATGAGAACTGGCTACAATATTAATTGGGAAAGCTACTAGTATGGGCCTTGTAATGTTGCCAGTGCATTCTGTTAGATTCATGGTGAAAATGAATTAAATAAACTAATTTATTTACTTTCAAGATTAAAGGGATATCATACTCCATTTGCTGTCATTCATATGGTAGAGCAACATCTGAAAATGTTTTTTTTTTGCATGAAAAAATGTGAGGTAAGAACTTTACATTTAAAAGGGAACTAATACACACCTAGATTACGTGTTTTGCGTTAGAGGCTGTGCGGTGCTAATGAGCAGTTTTGTCTCACCGCTCACTTACCTACAGCGCTGGTATTACGAGTTTTCAGAAACCCGTCGTTAAAAGACAAGAAGTGAGCGTTGAGCAAAATTTTGCTCCAAATCTCACTCCAATACCAGCGCTGCTTAAGTCAGTGGTGAGCTGGTGTAACCCGCTCGTGCATGATTTCCCCATAGGAATCAATGGGGAGAGCTGGCGGAAAAAAAGTCTAACACCTGCCAAAAAGCAGCGTAAAACTCCCTAATGCAGCCCCATTGATTCCTATGGGGAAATAAAATGTATGTCTACACCTAACACCCTAACATGAACCCCGAGTCTAAACACCCCCAATCTTACACTTATTAACCCTAATCTGCTGCCCCCAAAATTGCCGATACCTACATTATATTTATTAACCCCTAATCTGCCGGCCCCAACGTCACCGCCACCGCCACCTACCTACATTTATTAACCCCTAATCTGCCGCCCCCAACGTCGCCACTACTATATTAAATGTATTAACCCCTAAAACCTAAGTCTAACCCTAAACCTAACACCCCCTAACTTAAATAGAATTACAATAAATCTAAATAATATTACTATAATTTACTACATTATTCCTATTTAAAACTAAATACGTACCTATAAAATAAACCCTAAGCTAGCTACAATATAACTAATACCGGTAATTACATTGTAGCTATCTTATGGTTTATTTTTATTTTACAGGCAAGTTTGTATTTGTTTTAACTAGGTAAAATAGTTAGCAAATAGTTTTTAACTATTTAATAACTACCTAGCTAAAATAAAAGTACCTGTAAAATAAAACCTAACCTAAGTTACACTAACACCTAACACTACATTACAATTAAATAAATTAACTAAATTAAATACAATTACCTAAATTAAATTAAATTAGCTAAAGTACAAAAAAAAACACACTAAATTACAGAAAATAAAAAACAAATTACAGAAATTTAAACTAATTACACCTAATCTAATAGCTCTATTAAAATAAAAAAAGCCCCCCCCAAAATAAAAAAAAAAACCCTAGCCTAAACTAAACTACCGATAGCCCTTAAAAGGGCCTTTTTGCGGGGCATTGCACCAAAGTAATCAGCTCTTTAACCTGTGAAAAAAAAAATACAAACAACCCCCCAACAGTAAAACCCACCACCCACACAACCAACACCCCAAATAAAATACTAGCTAAAAAAACCTAAGCTCCCCATTGCCCTGAAAAGGGCATTTGGATGGGCATTGCCCTTAAAAGGGCAGTTAGCTCTTTTGCCGCTCAAAGTCCCTAACCTAAAAATAAAACCCACCCGATATACCCTTAAAAAACGGCAGATTAGGGGTTAATAATATTGAACTAGTGTTTGCGAGGTGGGAGTGCAGTGGTTAATATATTTATTATAGTGACGGCGATGTCCGGTTCGGCAGATTAGGGGTTAACATTTTTCTTTTAGTGTTTGTGATGCGGGAGGGCCTCGGTTTAGGGGTTAATATATGTAGTTTATCGGTGTTAGTGTACTTTTTAGCACTTTAGTTGAGTTTTATTCTACGGCTTTGTAGTGTAAAACTCTTAACTACTGACTTTAAAATGCGGTACCAGCCTTCACAGGAGAGGGTCTAACGCTCACTTTTTGGCAGACTCGTAATACCGGCGCTATGCAAGTCCCATTGAAAAAAGAGGATACGCAATTTACGTAAGTCTGGCCAAAAAAGTGAGTGGTAAACCTGTACCTGCAAGACTCCTAATACCAGCGGGCATTAAAAAGCAGCATTAGGACCGGCTAGCGCTGATTTTTAAGCCTAATTTTTCGAATTCGAAAATTGCATAATTCGAATATTACATTTAAAGAAAGCATTTGAAATACTATTACAAATATAAATTCGAATTTTTCAAAACTAATATTTTCGAATGTAATCGTAAAATTTGAAACCGAACATTCGAAAATCGAAGGTTAGAATGTTATGTAGACATTCAAATTTCGATTAGAAAGAATGAATGTGTTAAAATTCGTTTCATTTTTTGAATGTTGCGAAACATTCACCCATCCCTAGTAGAGGGTTAGGAAATCCATTTATAATGAACCAAAACCTGTTGGCTGACATCCAGGCTGTCAAAGTGATTTTAAAACATACACACTTTATTTTAAAATACTGACGTAAAAATCGATGCACAACTTTTGTGATTACATTGGATGCTGGGGGCACATTGTTTTGGGGAGCGATTTATAGTCCTTATTGATGCACACAAGGAGGCACCTCTCTTTTGTCTTTCAGACTTTGGTCGGTCTTGATTCCACTGAAGTGTGTTGGAGAGAGCTGCATAACCTTGTCGTTGGCAGACTTTTTTTTTTATATTGGACTCTGGGCACCCCCTATAATCTAAACTTGATTTAGGTATAGATATATAGATATATAGGAAAATATATTTAAAAATACTTAGAACATATTCTCCTATGTGCAGAACATTTGAATGTGAAATATTTATAGTAAATACATAGTTAAAACCTTTCTTAAATATAAATATATCATATATATATGTGCATATGTATTTATGTGTTAATATGTGTATATATGTCTGTAAATACATATATACACATATAAATACTGGTCTACTGGTTGGGTATTAAGGGTAATTTGGCTGGGTTTTGTTAGGCTTTTTAGAATTTCACACCTGTTTATGCCCATAGTACATATAGGCCGATCTGCTTTGCGCTGCCTTAGCCCTTTAAACATCTCCTATGAGTAGCTGAGCCAAGGATGGGGGTCTCAATGGTTTGTTATGAGGGACAGCAATATGTTATTGACACTATATACCTCCCACACTTAAACACTAATATTGATATTGGTATTGGCACCATATGCCTCCCTAGTGTATCTTGCAGGTACTGTCGTCCCTTATACCTGGTAGGGATGTTCTGTACAAGATGTTATTCAGTGTGTTATTGATAAGTATATTTCCAATGGTTACGTTCAGGCTGAGCTTCAATACTGCAGGGGCTTCGTAGAATGCGGTCCAGGTATATGATTGGATTTAATGTTTTACTTTTCTTGAGCGTTGCACTCTGTTCATTTCGTGCTATTGCTCAATTTTTATACCCTTGTTTGCTTTACTGTGATAACTTATTGCCACTTGATCGTGTGGGACGGATTTACAGCGCATAGTATGCACTGTCTCCTGGTACGTTACCATAGTAACGCGGATGCTGTTTCCTAGTGGAGTTCTCAGTTACGTGCTCCTCCTCCTCATCCTTACTACATGGACATGGCAGAGTTGTGCTTGATTCCGTAGGTAGACTGAGCGGGGTGTTCTCACAGCTTGATCTCTGAGTGTCAGGTGTGTATATATACAGGTAGCCCTCAGTTTACGCCGGGGTTAGGTTCCAGAAGGAATGGTTGTAAATCAAAACCGTTGTAAATTGAAACCCAGATTACAATGTAAGTCAATGGGAAGTGAGGGAGTTAGGTTCCAGGCCCCTCTCAAAAGGTAACTCCTAATATATTATTTTTAAAGCTTTGAAATGAAGACTTTAAATGCTAAACAGCATTATAAACCTAATACAATAATCACACAACATAGAATACATAATTAAAATAAACTGAAGTAAACTTAGGTTAAAGGTAAAAAAAACAACATTCGCTAAACAGCATTATAAACCTAATAAAATAATCACACAACACAGACTTCACTTGTATTTTTCTGCAAACAGTTCTTTCTATGCATTCCAATCTGGACTGATTTATAGACAGGAAGATCTTGTTCCTTTGAAATCTACTCGATAGCTCAGGTCTGGTTAAACTGATTAATTTCAGCTTGCTTGGCTTTGCTGCAACACAAGCAGACAGCTCCACCTACTGGCTATTTTAATCAATGCACTGCTTCTCAATGCTTTTCAATAGCAATCACATGACTGGAAAAAAGGTTGTTATTCTGAAATGGTGCAAATTGAACCGTTGTAAACCGAGGGCCACCTGTATTTTACTACCCTATGCTTTTGCTATGGTTGCTCTCTTGCCTGCATAATATTAGCTCTATTGATTATAGCGTTGGTGCGGTGGTAGTTTATCAGCGCTTTTTTTTTTTATTTTGAATCTGCTTAGTTTGTATTGCGTGCAATTTTTTTGTGTATCTTTACTCATCAT
This sequence comes from Bombina bombina, assembly GCF_027579735.1. NCBI lineage: Eukaryota > Metazoa > Chordata > Amphibia > Anura > Bombinatoridae > Bombina > Bombina bombina. The sequence goes on from NC_069501.1 coordinate 1,223,090,854, forward strand.
TCCCTATGTCTCCCACATGATCATAGCGAAGTTCCATTTTTGTTTATTTGGTTACCTTTAAAAGTCACTGATTTGAATCAATTTAAAACAATTTCAGACATGTTTGATATTATGAAATGCACTGTTTGTTTATTACTGTCACAAGGTGGTTGTCATGACTCCATTTTGGCGGTTTTTGGTCCTGATTGGGGGGTGGGGTTTATTATGTTTGCTCTATAAATTGTGTGCTATGCCTATACACTGTGTCTGAGGAAGGGGATACTTTGACCCCGAAACGTCACTATTTTTTCACAGTAAAAAGGAAATTCAGCACTCTTTTAAGTTTCAAAACAGAATTGTTTTATTCGTAATCCACAATTTTAAAGAATCTCTGTGTGACACACTAATAAAAGAAACTTAATACATCTATACAAAACAATCATAAGTACAAAGTTACCATTACAGCTACCAAGTGACTGCAAATCTTAGCTACAAATTAAGGACAAATATAGGTGATGCACAGAGGACATGTATTAAGCTCTATTGCCTCTGAAAAGTAATTAGTACCAAGCTGTATTCAGGGCTGGTGCTAGGATTTTTGGCCACACAGGCGAGGATACATTTTGCACCCCCCCAAATTACATACCATTGCTGTTTTTTACAAATATATATATACATACATACATACACACTATATATATATACATACATACATACACACTATATATATATACATACATACATACACACTATATATATATACATACATACATACATACATACACACTATATATATATATATACATACATACACACTATATATATATATATACATACATACATACATACATACACACTATATATATATATATATATATATATATATATATTGTTACGGTTACCCTTAGTCTCGCTGAGAGATGGACCGCTTAGTAGCCTGGATCCCTATTGCCAAAGAGGGGAGAAGCTGCTTTCCATAGTATTCTATATGAGTCTCGCAAATATAGAATAATCTCCCTTAGCTGCAGTACAGCTAGGATACCCTTCTGCCCACAAAAACGAGTCAACGCTGCGATTGAGGGTCAAACAAGAACTCAGGACTGGGATGCCCAGCCTGCTTTTTATTAAGGTTACATGCACACAGGGCACTCCCAGGGGGAGAGGGGGGGAAGCACAAAATCCCCCATCACACATTTAGATAGAGAGCACTGTCCTTTGACAGGCCACAATAGGATTACAGTACTTAGGATAACAAGTTTACAAGTTCATCTTATCAATTAGCAGTCTGGCTCCAGAGGTGATTAGACAATGGGATTTGTTATCACTAAACTTAGAGCTGAGGCCAGCAAACGTGTATTTAGGTAATAGTTTCTAAAAGCTGAAAAAAAAGAGTTAACTCTTTATGAAATGATACTTGTTACGGTTTTCTTGGAGCCCTTCTTAGGCGCTGGCTTGCTGGTTCAGGCATTGCTGCTGGGAAATAAGCTCTTCACAACAAAATAACTAATGCTTCTGTAACAGTGCTCCCTTTCTGTGGAACACTCTGGCAGACACGGTCTGACCCCTTTTCGGGGGAAGACTAAGGCTGTCCAGACCGCTGGTTATGCGGGGCTGAGGTCGGTTTGTCTGGACAACCCGTCGGCGTTGCCATTCTGTTTCCCAGGTCTGTAAGTAATGGTGAAATTGAAGGGTTGCAACGATAAGCTCCAACGTAATAGCCTGCCGTTATCTCCAGAGACCCGGTTCAGCCACACCAACGGGTTATGGTCGGTGACCAGAGTGAACTCCTGACCATATAAATAGGGAGTCAATTTCTTTAATGCCCACACCAAAGCCAAACACTCCTTTTCGACCGCTGCATAGCTGACTTTGCGGGGCAGGAGCTTCCGGCTGATGTAGGCAACTGGATGCTCCCCTCCATCTTCGCCTACTTGGCTGAGGACGGCTCCCAGCCCGAACATGGAAGCATCTGTATGGACGATAAAACGTTTGTTAAGGGCTGGGGCCGCCAAGACAGGAGCGTTAATTAGAGCATTTTTGAGAGCCTGGAAAGCCGTTTCACAGTGGGGAGACCACAGGACCTGTCGAGGTAAGTTCTTCTTGGTCAAGTCAGTCAGGGGTTTGGCAAGTGTGCTGTAGTCTGGTACGAACCGTCTATAGTACCCTGCCGTACCCAGGAAGGCTAGGACCTGAGTCTTAGTGATGGGGGTGGGCCAATTGGCGACAGCTTCTATTTTGGCCGGCTCTGGTCGCTGCTTTCCACACCCCACCCGGTGACACAGGTACTGTACCTCGGCCATCCCAAAGTGGCATTTTTCTGGCTTCAGAGTCAGGCCAGCAGCCCGGATCTGATCCAGAACCATTCCCACATGAGCTAAGTGGTCCTCCCAGGACTCACTGTGGATCGCTATGTCGTCCAGGTAGGCGCAAGCAAAACTCTGGAAGCCATCCAGGAGCCTATCCACCAAGCGCTGGAATGTAGCTGGGGAATTCTTCATCCCAAACGGCATTACCCTAAACTGATATAAGCCGAATGGGGTGACGAATGCCGACTTGGGGATAGCCTCCGGGGCCAGGGGAATCTGCCAGTAACCTTTGCAGAGGTCAATAGTGGTCAGGTAATTTCCCCTGGCTATATGATCGAGTAGCTCGTCTACCCTGGGCATAGGGTAAGCGTCCGTCACGGTATTTTCATTGAGCCTCCGATAGTCTACGCAGAACCGGGTGGTCCCATCTTTCTTGGGCACCAAGACAACTGGGGAGGCCCAGGGACTATCGGAGGGCTCAATTACCCTGAGCTGGAGCATCTCATCGATCTCCTTCTTCATTCCTGTCCTAACTGCTTCGGGGATTCTGTACGGAGCCTGGTGCAAGGGAGCTTGTCCCGGAGTATCTACCTGGTGGGTGGTTAAAGTAGTGTACCCTGGCTTCAGGGAGAAGGTGAGGTGTTTGGACTGGAGGAGTTGGTTGAGCTGCTCCCTTTCAGTGGGGCTAAGTCGGTCCCCTATCTGAACCTGCGCCACTATACCTGTGGGGAGGCTCTTTTCTAATAGGTCTGGAATGGGTAAACTGTCGGGGTCAACATACGGCCGTCACGTTCTCTGGTCACTCAAAATATTCCTTGAGCATGTTTACATGGAATGTCTTTCTAAGATTGTTGTTGTGGCAGCTAGCTATCACATAAGTGGTGTCTCCCCTTTTCTCTACGATCTGGTAGGGACCCTGCCAGGACGCCTGCAATTTGTCTGTCTTCACCGGCTTAAGTACTAACACCTTTTGTCCTATGGTGAAGATTCTCTTTCGGGCCCCCCGATCGTACCATACTTTCTGTCTTCTCTGGGCCAACTGGAGATTAGCCTGCACGGATTTGGCTAATTGCTCCATTCGGTCCCTGAGTTCCAGCACGTATGGCACAATGGGGACACCGTCAGCCTCCATCTCTCCCTCCCAGTGCTCCCGGATCAGGTTTAGGGGTCCCCGTACCTTTCTTCCATAGAGCAACTCAAAGGGAGAGAACCCTGTCGTTTCCTGGGGCACCTCCCGATAAGCAAATAGGAGGTGCGGCAGGAAGCGTTCCCAGTCTCGGTATTCCTGAGTGAACATCTTGAGCATTTGCTTGAGGGTCCCATTGAACCTCTCACACAGCCCGTTCATCTGGGGGTGGTATGGGGAGCTCAGGAGGGACTTAATTTTGCAAACCTGCCAGAGTTGTTGGGTCAATTCAGCCGTAAATTGGGTGCCTCGGTCGGATAGGATTTCTTTTGGAAATCCTACCCGGGAGAACACCTGTACTAGTGCATTCGCTACCATATCCGCTTGTATGTTGGATAGGGCGACAGCCTCTGGGTACCTGGTAGCGTAGTCCACTACGGTAAGAATGTATCGCTTACCGGAGGGACTAGGGGTAGCCAGTGGTCCCACTAGGTCAATAGCAACCCGGCTGAAGGGTTCCTCTACAATGGGCATATTTACTAGCTGGGCTTTAGGGTGATCGCCTCGCCTTCCTACTCGTTGACACACATCGCAGGTGTTACAGTAAGTTCTAACGTCAGCGTGCACCCCTGGCCAAAAGAACGTGTGAGTAATGCGGTGTAGGGTACGGGTAATGGCTAGGTGGCCTGCTAAGGGGATGTCGTGGCCTATTTTGAGGATTTCTTGACGGTATTTGTGGGGCACTACTAGCTGTCGCCTACGCTGTCCCCTTTTCTCTGTCCAGCGGTATAGTTTCCCTTTTTCCCATAAGAATGTTTTGTTATCTGCCCCGCCCCCTCCGGTCTCTGCTCATTCCCGGTACTTTTGTAAGGTCGGGTCAGTCTTAGACTCTGCCTCGAAAGCATCTGGGGTGTCCCAGGGTATGGGGCTTAACCTGTCAGGCAAGGTCGGGGTAGGTCTTACCTGTGTCTCCCGCACTGGTGAGAGCTCTCGCTCCATCCGGGCTTGGGCCCGTGTAGTCACTGGGTCCGCCTCGTTGTTGCATACTGGAGCATAGGCAGAAGTCATGGGGCCCAAATCGTTGCCCAGTAGTACTTCGGCAGGTAAATTATCCATTAGGCCCACGTTCACAGCCCCCTTTCCCGCTCCCCAATCAAGATGCACTTTAGCTGTCCGGATCGCTTGTGCTCTGGCACCAAATGACTCTGTACCAGCGTGATAGTAGCCCCTGTGTCTCGCAATCCCTTGGTAGATCGCCCCTCGAGCCATACCCTCTGCCGATGGTGCTGGCGGTTATCTGAGGCAGCATATACAGGGTCTGCCTCGTGAAGCGGCCCCACATATCCCTCCATAGGGGCCTCTTGGTTAACACAGAGGGCCCGGGCCGGACGATAGGACCCAGAGGGGTAATTGTAATTCCTGGGTGTCTGGTGCGTATTAAGGGGGCAGCTAGCCATGAAATGCCCTGGTTGCTTGCATCGGTGGCAAGTCGGTCTGGGACGCTCAGAGCTGTTATTGGGTGGTCCTGAGTGTCGGACGGGCCCTGTGGGCACCGGGGCTCGGAATTCAGCACGAGGGGGTGCACGGTAAACCTCTCTGGGTTCGACCCGTGCTGGAGCTCGGTAGTTCATGGGTTCGTGAAGACGGGAGTCATAATGTTCATCGGCCAATTTGGCTGCTTCTTCTAAGGTAGAAGGCCGCCTGTCTCGCAGCCATTCCTTCCCTTGCTGTTCCATGCCATTATAAAAATGTTCTAAGAGAAACAATTGTAAAATTTCCTCCCCAGTCACCGCTTTACTTCCGCTCAGCCAGTGATTTGCCGCTCTCCGCATTTGGTGCGCCCATTCCATATGGGTATCGTAAGGCTTCTTTTCCGTGCCCCGAAACTGTCGGCGATACGTGTCCGGAGTTACAGCGTACCGTCGCAACAGTGTCTCCTTAACTAGCTCATACTGTGTCACTTCCTCAGCACCCAGAGTACGAAAGGCTTCCAGGGCTCGCCCGGATAGTTTCCCAGACAATATCGTGGGCCACTCTCTGTTGGGAATCTGGTGCAGGGCACATTGCCTTTCGAAGTCCGCCAAATATTCATCAATCCCTGTCTCGCTCTCTAGGAAGGGTCGAAATGCCGCATAGGGTATCTTGGGCCTCCCAGCATTTTCGACAGGGATGATTACCTGCGGGGCTTCAGCATTGCGGTGTGCGTTCGCTATGTTGAGTTCGTGCGCTCGAGTCTCTCGTATATCCTCGTCCGCCTCCGCCATCAACTGCTGTACCAATTCCATGGAGGGGTTCGGCCCGTATAATGACAGCCTTTCCCGAACAATCCTGGTTTTTTCGTCACTAATCGTGGTCGGTGTTTCCGCCATTGTGAAGCTCTGATCCAGTTCGGTGAATTCTGCGATCAGCTCTCTCCTCGGCCGGTTGCTGGCGTACCCCCCTCTGCTTTCAAGTAAATCCTTTAGGGTTGTATGCTTCAATTTTTCGTAATCTGTTCTGTACCTCTCCTAGGAAATCCAGGAAAATCCCGCCGCTGCCGCCAAATGTTACGGTTACCCTTAGTCTCGCTGAGAGATGGACCGCTAAGTAGCCTGGATCCCTATTGCTAAAGAGGGGAGAAGCTGCTTTCCATAGTATTCTATATGAGTCTCGCAAATATAGAATAATCTCCCTTAGCTGCAGTACAACTAGGATACCCTTCTGCCCATAAAAATGAGTCAACGCTGCGATTGAGGGTCAAACAAGAACTCAGGACTGGGATGCCCAGCCTGCTTTTTATTAAGGTTACATGCACACAGGGCACTCCCAGGGGGAGAGGGGGGGAAGCACAAAATCCCCCATCACACATTTAGATAGAGAGCACTGTCCTTTGACAGGCCACAATAGGATTACAGTACTTGAGATAACAAGTTTACAAGTTCATCTTATCAATTAGCAGTCTGGCTCCAGAGGTGATTAGACAATGGGATTTGTTATCACTAAACTTAGAGCTGAGGCCAGCAAACGTGTATTTAGGCAATAGTTTCTAAAAGCTGAAAAAAAAGAGTTAACTCTTTATGAAATGATACTTGTTACGGTTTTCTTGGAGCCCTTCTTAGGCGCTGGCTTGCTGGTTCAGGCATTGCTGCTGGGAAATAAGCTCTTCACAACAAAATAACTAATGCTTCTGTAACATATATATATATATATATATATATACATACATACATACATACACACTATATATATATATATATATATATATATATATATATATATATATATATATATACATACATACACACTATATATATATACATACATACACACTATATATATATACATACATACACACTATATATATATATATATATATATATATATATATATATATATATATATATATATATATATATATATATATATATATCAAATTTAGTAACGGAGGGGAAGCAATCGCTATGAGCTTATACTAAGACAAAAGGTGACCAACCGGTTGGCTTCTAGGCTAATACTGGTATGGTCTTTGAATATATCAAATATATGGTGCAGACCCTTATGTAGAATAAATGAGTTTACATAGAAAGAATAAATCCTGGAAAGAAAATACAAAAGACCAGGATGAAAGACAGGGAATTCAGCACTCTTTTTCAAAATTAAACTAAAGCTCAAAAACCTTATTCAAAATGTGTCAACCTCCAAGGCTTGTGTAGCTGTAAAGGAGAGAACTCTCTGGCACTTACTGTAAATTACATATATATATACAAAGATAGAAAAACGCAAAAAGACCCAATTGGTAGATATGATCTCTTTATATGAATATCAAATAGCATAAAAAATACAACATATTATGTTACAAACCTGACCGGTCAGGGGATAGTGTCTATACCAAAACAGAAATTATAAACATGATATGTGGTTATTTTCACAGGCCTGTGGAGCCATGTGTATAAACTGCAGGATAAGAATGGGGGACAATAATTTGACTACTACACCCTACTGCTTGCGGCACCTTAGTATGTAAGGCTATATGCCGGGCAGATTACTATATGGGATCTAAGTAGTTACAGTTAGTGTACCCCAACACCTATGCAGAAATATTGATGTTCTTAAAGACTGATAGCACATATACATGTAACTATAAGATATATTTGTGGGGGACTGAAATACAAGCTACTACACCCAGCTGCTTACGGCACCTTATAGGGTTAAGGCAAAATGCCGGGCAGGTATATGAATGGGATCTAAGTAGGTTGTGGTGCCGTGCCCCAAAATATGTACAAATATCTTATTGTCATGCAAACAAACAATTTAGCACAGTAGTATACAGCCAGCCTCGCTGAGTAATTACTTTGAGGTAGCTACTCTTGCTATCGAGTGAGAATGTCCCTTTGGAGAAAGGTTATGCAAGCTGAGAAGTTAGCCATGAAGCAAATACAAATAAATGCAGAAAGCACAAGGTTTAGCCTCCGTGTTGTGTGGTATTAGTAAGCTTCAAGCGCATATTAGTAGCATTCCTTCAGGGAGTGTTTAAAGTATACTCTCTCAACAGGGTATCATCATCCAAGACAGTCAGTAGGCAGCCTATTAATCAGGCAGTGACAAGGTAATATACGACCTGTTTCCTTTAAAGTTGTTTCTGTGACTGACTCTTAGGAGATGAGCCTCATTGGGTGTTCAGAAACTCCATTCTGGAAATCCGACAGATATGTTTGTTTGCAGCGTGTCTGTTCCGTGTATTCGACACCTATCACATGCTCCGGTCAGCTTGTCCAATGCCGACGCGCGTTTCACCCGCTAGGTGTGTCGGGCTTCGTCAGGGCGTGATGACGTTGGGAGTGCTTCGTCTCCCTTTAAGGTTTGCTTAATGACACGCCCCTATTGAGGAAATCTCACAGTGCTTCATCAGCAATGCTAATTCATAAGGGAACCAACCCTTAAGAGTATGCGTTGATTTATGCAAGTATAATAGTTATACAAAAAATTAAAGTATGCTCATTTAAGACTGGTTACATACTAGGATAAAGAGATCATATATACCTGAAAGAAACAACAATTGGGTGTTTTGTATGTGAAATACTTAAAAAATATATACATATATATATCAAAAACATGTAATTTACCTATTTAGCCTTTATGTCCCTAGAGGAGTGATATCAAAAGTTATTCTGATACACCCAAATGGGTGATGTAATATACAAAATGTACGGGCATATCTGTACCGGGATAGACAATGGACTAGGAATGATAAAGACTACTGTCATATTTTATAGAAAGCATGCCATGTCTATTCTATCATTTAACCCTTTAGGTATCTGTGTTTGAAGGATCGTAATCCACCTGCATTCCTTTTGGAGGAGGACTTTATCGTTGTCCCCTCCTCTGTTATTAGTAATGCCTCTGTCAATGCCTATGAATGTAAGGGAGTCAGGAATACAAGCATGAGCATCCTCAAAATGCTTAGCCACATTGCTTTTGGGATTCTTGTTTTTTATGTCATCCCTGTGCTCAGTAATCCGGTCTTTAATGGCTCTCCGAGTTTTGCCCACATAGAACTGTGGGCAACTACAGGAGAGAAGGTAGATGACACCTTCTGTATTGCATGTGACGTGATGCTTAAGTTTGTATACCTTGCCAGTATGTGTGGAAAAAACTTTAGTTTTTACCATGTATTTACACGCTACACATCTTCCACATGGATGACTTCCCGTGGATCTATGTGTAGTGAGCCAATCAGTTTGTTTTTTTGGTGACATAAATTGGCTTCTCACCAACTTATCCCTAAGGTTAGGTGCTCTTCTGGCAGTGATATTGGGGTGGTCTCCCACCTCCTTTAATACCCCTTCATCACTTGTTAAAACATGCCAGTTTTTGTCAAGTATGGTTCGCAGAGCTGGCCAATGGCAGTTATAATCTGCGATCAGTCTGATTGGACCTTGCACAGGTTTCTCCTTTGGTATCAAGAGTTGCTCCCGATTTCGGTGGGCTGCCTCATTCAGAGCCCTCTTAATGACTCTCTTCGAGTACCCCCTGTCTTCAAAACGTTTTTTCATTTCTTGTGCGTGCTCAAAGTATTTTGTTTTTGATGAGCAATTGCGGCGTAATCTGAGAAACTGTCCTTTGGGTATTCCCTTTTTGAGATGGTCAGGATGGTGGCTAGTTGCAAGAAGCAAACTATTGGTTGCCGTCTCCTTGCGGAAGTTCTCAGTTTCAATTAGACCCTGATTCAAATTTATTTTAATGTCCAAAAAGGAAATTTCCTTTCTACTGGACTGCAATGTAAGAAGGATATTTTTATCGTTCCTGTTCAGAGTATCAACAAAGTCCAGGAGACCCTGTTCAGAGCCCTCCCATATGAGAAAAATGTCATCCACATATCTAAGCCATATGTGGATGTTTTCCTCAAAGAGAGGGCTCTGATACACATCCTCCATTTCCCATGCTCCCAAATGGAGGCATGCATAGGTGGGGGCACAAGTCGCCCCCATGGCTGTTCCTTGCTGCTGTACATATATCTTATTATCAAAGAGAAACACATTGTTAGTCAGAATAAATTCTAACAATTCCATGACAAAATCTGTGTGTTTTTGTGTCTGCGTTCCTCTCATCGTAAGGAAGTGTCTGCATGCTTTCATACCTACATCATGTGGAATTGATGAATACAAACCTTCCACATCCAAACAAGCCATGATAGCACCTTGAGGGACCGAAAGCTTATCAATTTTCCTAAGAAAATCTGCTGTGTCCAGGATGTATGATGGTAATGTGTTTAGAAAGGGTCTGAGGAAGTAGTCTACATAATTGCCTAAATTTTCAGTTAAACTGCCAATTCCTGCAATTATGGGACGACCTGGCGGGTGACTGGCGTTTTTATGTATCTTCGGGATACAATAGAAGACAGGTGTTATAGGGTGCTCCGGATAGAGATATTTGTGTTCCGAATTTGTGATGAGCCCATTGCTTTTTGCCTTTTTTAGAATGTTAAACAGGGTATATTGTAGGGAAGATGTGGGGTTGTATGTCATGGGTTTGTAATGCTTTATATTCAAAAGCTGACGTTTTGCCTCCAAGACATACAAATTCTCATCCCAGAGGACAAGGTTACCACCCTTGTCCGCTGGCTTAATTAGGAAGCCTTTTGCATTCATGAGTTCACCTAGAGCTTTCCGTTCAGGTTTTGATAGGTTGTCATCCACTATTCCTGTAAGGGATAGTTGGTTGACTTCCTTCTCAACCTGTCTCACGAATATGTTGACTGCCGGTACCATTGAAAGTTGTGGCATATATTTTGATTTAGCCTTGAAATCTGAGGTAGTTTTGTTATAACTAGGAGTATACTTTGGTTGCGAGGGGGTGTATTGACTCCCCTCATTTTCTTCGAGAAGGCTTTGGAGAGTCTCTACTGTGGGCATGTCATCTTTAGTGATGTTAACATCCTCCACTAGGTATCTGCTTTTGCCCTTCATTATCTGAGATAATACAATCTTTCGGGCAAACAGATGGAGATCTTTTATAAAGTTGAATTTGTCAAGGTAGTTGGTTGGACAGAACGAAAGACCTTTCTTAAGGACCTTGATATGTTCAAGGTTTAATTTAAATGAAGATAGATTTATTATCTGAAGGCCTTCTTCTGCTGTTTTTAATATCCCCTGCGTCCCCGGTATCGCCGGGGTCTGCCCCTGACAAAATTCCCCTGATTCTGGTTTTGTCTCCGTTGCCTGGAGGGGTATCTCCTCTCTCTTGAGTCTGAATTTATCCCTCCTCCGCCTTCTCTTCCTACCTCCTCTCCTCCTTCCCCTAAAAAATTATGTGATTTATCTGTGTTTGATCTATGATGTTCAGATTCTACATCAGAGACATCAGTGCCAGAATCATAGGTACCCCTTATTGGTAAATAGTTATATACTTTGTTGTTCTTATAATCGTCGTTGTCTCTGGAGAGTTTTCTACCTTTTCTTAATTTTATATCATTTTGCAATCTAGCAATCTGCTCTTTTATTTCATCATTTAGTTTAGCAAAATTAGTATTATTGGAAAAGGTGTTAACCACCTTTTGGCATTCTTCTGCCTGTGTGATTGTTTTGTCCAATCTTTCTTTATTACGCTTTACCATTTTGCCCATTAAAATGATGGAACAATCAGTGAGACTGGAATTCCAGTCCTCCATGAATGCATCTCCTCCTTCATCCTCCCTTAGGTTAGTCCCCGGGTCTAGTCTTAGACGTAGACCCCTAGGTATAATGTTATTTTTTATGTAATTCTCTAGGCTGGATGTCTCAGCCCTCAATTTAACCTGTTTAACCAAAAGTTTTTTATAATTTTTAAAGGCACCATATATATTAATCGGTGCGCTATTTTCAATCTGACTCTCTTCCAGACCAGACATGGACAGAGACGCTGTGAGTTCTGCTTCCCAGTTCTCATCAGACAGTGTAAATGCCATTGTAATATCGTGTGTCAGGATAAGGCACAAGTGTCAAAAATATTTCTATCCCCTGCAGCCACCAAGCTTATGACACATTCAAGAGTTGTACACTCTTATTGGGTTTAGTAGTTAGCACAAGGGGATCACCTCTCCGGAAACCTCTGTAGTGGTCCTTGGACCTAGTTGCTAAGGTATGGTGATTGAAAAATCAAATTTAGTAACGGAGGGGAAGCAATCGCTATGAGCTTATACTAAGACAAAAGGTGACCAACCGGTTGGCTTCTAGGCTAATACTGGTATGGTCTTTGAATATATCAAATATATGGTGCAGACCCTTATGTAGAATAAATGAGTTTACATAGAAAGAATAAATCCTGGAAAGAAAATACAAAAGACCAGGATGAAAGACAGGGAATTCAGCACTCTTTTTCAAAATTAAACTAAAGCTCAAAAACCTTATTCAAAATGTGTCAACCTCCAAGGCTTGTGTAGCTGTAAAGGAGAGAACTCTCTGGCACTTACTGTAAATTACATATATATATACAAAGATAGAAAAACGCAAAAAGACCCAATTGGTAGATATGATCTCTTTATATGAATATCAAATAGCATAAAAAATACAACATATTAAGGTTTTTGAGCTTTAGTTTAATTTTGAAAAAGAGTGCTGAATTCCCTGTCTTTCATCCTGGTCTTTTGTATTTTCTTTCCAGGATTTATTCTTTCTATGTAAACTCATTTATTCTACATAAGGGTCTGCACCATATATTTGATATATTCAAAGACCATACCAGTATTAGCCTAGAAGCCATCCGGTTGGTCACCTTTTGTCTTAGTATAAGCTCATAGCGATTGCTTCCCCTCCGTTACTAAATTTGATTTTTCAATCACCATACCTTAGCAACTAGGTCCAAGGACCACTACAGAGGTTTCCGGAGAGGTGATCCCCTTGTGCTAACTACTAAACCCAATAAGAGTGTACAACTTTTGAATGTGTCATAAGCTTGGTGGCTGCAGGGGATAGAAATATTTTTGACACTTGTGCCTTATCCTAACACACGATATTACAATGGCATTTACACTGTCTGATGAGAACTGGGAAGCAGAACTCACAGCGTCTCTGTCCATGTCTGGTCTGGAAGAGAGTCAGATTGAAAATAGCGCACCGATTAATATATATGGTGCCTTTAAAAATTATAAAAAACTTTTGGTTAAACAGGTTAAATTGAGGGCTGAGACATCCAGCCTAGAGAATTACATAAAAAATAACATTATACCTAGGGGTCTACGTCTAAGACTAGACCCTGGGACTAACCTAAGGGAGGATGAAGGAGGAGATGCATTCATGGAGGACTGGAATTCCAGTCTCACTGATTGTTCCATCATTTTAATGGGCAAAATGGTAAAGCGTAACAAAGAAAGACTGGACAAAACAATCACACAGGCAGAAGAATGCCAAAAGGTGGTTAACACCTTTTCCAATAATACTAATTTTGCTAAACTAAATGATGAAATAAAAGAGCAGATTGCTAGATTGCAAAATGATATAAAATTAAGAAAAGGTAGAAAACTCTCCAGAGACGACGATTATAAGAACAACAAAGTATATAACTATTTACCAATAAGGGGTACCTATGATTCTGGCACTGATGTCTCTGATGTAGAATCTGAACATCATAGATCAAACACAGATAAATCACATAATTTTTTAGGGGAAGGAGGAGAGGAGGTAGGAAGAGAAGGCGGAGGAGGGATAAATTCAGACTCAAGAGAGAGGAGATACCCCTCCAGGCAACGGAGACAAAACCAGAATCAGGGGAATTTTGTCAGGGGCAGACCCCGGCGATACCGGGGACGCAGGGGATATTAAAAACAGCAGAAGCAGGCCTTCAGATAATAAATCTATCTTCATTTAAATTAAACCTTGAACATATCAAGGTCCTTAAGAAAGGTCTTTCGTTCTGTCCAACCAACTACCTTGACAAATTCAACTTTATAAAAGATCTCCATCTGTTTGCCCGAAAGATTGTATTATCTCAGATAATGAAGGGCAAAAGCAGATACTTAGTGGAGGATGTTAACATCACTAAAGATGACATGCCCACAGTAGAGACTCTCCAAAGCCTTCTCGAAGAAAATGAGGGGAGTCAATACACCCCCTCGCAACCAAAGTATACTCCTAGTTATAACAAAACTACCTCAGATTTCAAGGCTAAATCAAAATATATGCCACAACTTTCAATGGTACCGGCAGTCAACATATTCGTGAGACAGGTTGAGAAGGAAGTCAACCAACTATCCCTTACAGGAATAGTGGATGACAACCTATCAAAACCTGAACGGAAAGCTCTAGGTGAACTCATGAATGCAAAAGGCTTCCTAATTAAGCCAGCGGACAAGGGTGGTAACCTTGTCCTCTGGGATGAGAATTTGTATGTCTTGGAGGCAAAACGTCAGCTTTTGAATATAAAGCATTACAAACCCATGACATACAACCCCACATCTTCCCTACAATATACCCTGTTTAACATTCTAAAAAAGGCAAAAAGCAATGGGCTCATCACAAATTCGGAACACAAATATCTCTATCCGGAGCACCCTATAACACCTGTCTTCTATTGTATCCCGAAGATACATAAAAACGCCAGTCACCCGCCAGGTCGTCCCATAATTGCAGGAATTGGCAGTTTAACTGAAAATTTAGGCAATTATGTAGACTACTTCCTCAGACCCTTTCTAAACACATTACCATCATACATCCTGGACACAGCAGATTTTCTTAGGAAAATTGATAAGCTTTCGGTCCCTCAAGGTGCTATCATGGCTTGTTTGGATGTGGAAGGTTTGTATTCATCAATTCCACATGATGTAGGTATGAAAGCATGCAGACACTTCCTTACGATGAGAGGAACGCAGACACAAAAACACACAGATTTTGTCATGGAATTGTTAGAATTTATTCTGACTAACAATGTGTTTCTCTTTGATAATAAGATATATGTACAGCAGCAAGGAACAGCCATGGGGGCGACTTGTGCCCCCACCTATGCATGCCTCCATTTGGGAGCATGGGAAATGGAGGATGTGTATCAGAGCCCTCTCTTTGAGGAAAACATCCACATATGGCTTAGATATGTGGATGACATTTTTCTCATATGGGAGGGCTCTGAACAGGGTCTCCTGGACTTTGTTGATACTCTGAACAGGAACGATAAAAATATCCTTCTTACATTGCAGTCCAGTAGAAAGGAAATTTCCTTTTTGGACATTAAAATAAATTTGAATCAGGGTCTAATTGAAACTGAGAATTTCCGCAAGGAGACGGCAACCAATAGTTTGCTTCTTGCGACTAGCCACCATCCTCACCATCTCAAAAAGGGAATACCCAAAGGACAGTTTCTCAGATTACGCCGCAATTGCTCATCAAAAACAAAATACTTTGAGCACGCACAAGAAATGAAAAAACGTTTTGAAGACAGGGGGTACTCGAAGAGAGTCATTAAGAGGGCTCTGAATGAGGCAGCCCACCGAAATCGGGAGCAACTCTTGATACCAAAGGAGAAACCTGTGCAAGGTCCAATCAGACTGATCGCAGATTATAACTGCCATTGGCCAGCTCTGCGAACCATACTTGACAAAAACTGGCATGTTTTAACAAGTGATGAAGGGGTATTAAAGGAGGTGGGAGACCACCCCAATATCACTGCCAGAAGAGCACCTGACCTTAGGGATAAGTTGGTGAGAAGCCAATTTATGTCACCAAAAAAACAAACTGATTGGCTCACTACACATAGATCCACGGGAAGTCATCCATGTGGAAGATGTGTAGCGTGTAAATACATGGTAAAAACTAAAGTTTTTTCCACACATACTGGCAAGGTATACAAACTTAAGCATCACGTCACATGCAATACAGAAGGTGTCATCTACCTTCTCTCCTGTAGTTGCCCACAGTTCTATGTGGGCAAAACTCGGAGAGCCATAAAAGACCGGATTACTGAGCACAGGGATGACATAAAAAACAAGAATCCCAAAAGCAATGTGGCTAAGCATTTTGAGGATGCTCATGCTTGTATTCCTGACTCCCTTACATTCATAGGCATTGACAGAGGCATTACTAATAACAGAGGAGGGGACAACGATAAAGTCCTCCTCCAAAAGGAATGCAGGTGGATTACGATCCTTCAAACACAGATACCTAAAGGGTTAAATGATAGAATAGACATGGCATGCTTTCTATAAAATATGACAGTAGTCTTTATCATTCCTAGTCCATTGTCTATCCCGGTACAGATATGCCCGTACATTTTGTATATTACATCACCCATTTGGGTGTATCAGAATAACTTTTGATATCACTCCTCTAGGGGCATAAAGGCTAAATAGGTAAACTACATGTTTTTGATATGTATATGTATATATTTTTTAAGTATTTCACATACACAACACCCAATTGTCGTTTCTTTCAGATATATATGATCTCTTTATCCTAGTATGTAACCAGTCTTAAATGAGCATACTTTAATTTTTTGTATAATTATTATACTTGCATGAATCAACGCATACTCTTAAGGGTTTGTTCCCTTATGAATTAGCATTGCTGATGAAGCACTGTGAGATTTCCTCAATAGGGGCGTGTCATTAAGCAAACCTTAAAGGGAGACGAAGCACTCCCAACGTCATCACGCCCTGACGAAGCCCGACACACCTAGCGGGTGAAACGCGCGTCGGCATTGGACAAGCTGACCGGAGCATGTGATAGGTGTCGAATACACGGAACAGACACGCTGCAAACAAACATATCTGTCGGATTTCCAGAATGGAGTTTCTGAACACCCAATGAGGCTCATCTCCTAAGAGTCAGTCACAGAAACAACTTTAAAGGAAACAGGTCGTATATATTACCTTGTCACTGCCTGATTAATAGGCTGCCTACTGACTGTCTTGGATGATGATACCCTGTTGAGAGAGTATACTTTAAACACTCCCTGAAGGAATGCTACTAATATGCGCTTGAAGCTTACTAATACCACACAACACGGAGGCTAAACCTTGTGCTTTCTGCATTTATTTGTATTTGCTTCATGGCTAACTTCTCAGCTTGCATAACCTTTCTCCAAAGGGACATTCTCACTCGATAGCAAGAGTAGCTACCTCAAAGTAATTACTCAGCGAGGCTGGCTGTATACTACTGTTGCTAAATTGTTTGTTTGCATGACAATAAGATATTTGTACATATTTTGGGGCACGGCACCACAACCTACTTAGATCCCATTCATATACCTGCCCGGCATTTTGCCTTAACCCTATAAGGTGCCGTAAGCAGCTGGGTGTAGTAGCTTGTATTTCAGTCCCCCACAAATATATCTTATAGTTACATGTATATGTGCTATCAGTCTTTAAGAACATCAATATTTCTGCATAGGTGTTGGGGTACACTAACTGTAACTACTTAGATCCCATATAGTAATCTGCCCGGCATATAGCCTTACATACTAAGGTGCCGCAAGCAGTAGGGTGTAGTAGTCAAATTATTGTCCCCCATTCTTATCCTGCAGTTTATACACATGGCTCCACAGGCCTGTGAAAATAACCACATATCATGTTTATAATTTCTGTTTTGGTATAGACACTATCCCCTGACCGGTCAGGTTTGTAACATAATATGTTGTATTTTTTATGCTATTTGATATTCATATAAAGAGATCATATCTACCAATTGGGTCTTTTTGCGTTTTTCTATCTTTGTATATATATATGTAATTTACAGTAAGTGCCAGAGAGTTCTCTCCTTTACAGCTACACAAGCCTTGGAGGTTGACACATTTTGAATAAGGTTTTTGAGCTTTAGTTTAATTTTGAAAAAGAGTGCTGAATTCCCTGTCTTTCATCCTGGTCTTTTGTATTTTCTTTCCAGGATTTATTCTTTCTATGTAAACTCATTTATATATATATATATATATATACACATACATACATACACACCATATATATATATATATATATATATATATATATATATATATATATATATATATATATATATATATATATATATATATATATACATACATACATACACACTATATATATATACATACATACATACATACATACACACTATATATATATATATATATATATATATACATACACACTATATATATATATATATATATATATATATATATATATATATATACATACATACATACACACTATATATATATATATATATATATATATATATATATATATATATATATATATACATACATACACACTATATATATATATATATATATATATATATATATATATATATATACATACACACTATATATATATACATACATACACACTATATATATACATACATACACACTATATATATATATATACATACATACATACACACTATATATATATATATATATATATATATATATATATATATACATACATACATACACACACTATATATATATATATATATATATATATATATATATATATATATATATATATATATATATATACACAAACATACACACTATATATATATACATACATACATACATACACACTATATATATATATATATATATACATACATACACACTATATATATACATACATACATACATACACACTATATATATATATATATATATACATACATACACACTATATATATATACATACATACATACTATATATATATATATATATATATATACATACATACACACTATATATATATATACATACATACATACATACATACACAGTGATGTGCAGTCACTAGAGGCAGGTAAGGCAGTGCTTCACCTCTCATATGGGCAAAAATATATTTTTTTTTATTGGCTTTAAAAAAAAAATTGTAATTTTTTTCCCAGCATTTTTTTTCTCACAGCTATATGTTGTGCAATGAAGAGGCACAAGCAGGTCTGCCCACCATTACACAACATGCTGCGCCATCTACTGGATGCAAGTGGTTAAGATCATTGCATGGCCCATTAACTGCTTATTTGAGGCAGTCCTATTTGGGCTGAACCAATCCAGCGAGAGGCATTAGTAAGTAGAACATAGGGTTGGGGCTGGATGTTAAATCATATACAACAAAACAAAAACGTAAAAAAACAACTTTCATATATTTTGTTGCTGTCCTGTGAAGCTGCCAGCTTTGCTAAAGTGAAAAAGAGAGTTCTGTTCTTCCCCTCTAAGTGCTGTGGAATGTGCCTCTGTCACTTCCTGAATCCTTCCAGAGCAGGAGAGAGGCACAGAGAGCAGTGTTTCAGCCACATCTTATTAAAGTAAGATTTTACTGA